>NW_015174290.1:597791-598011 GCF_001447785.1 Gekko japonicus
TTCCTTAATAATAGTTTCCACCAATTTACCCGGTATCGATGTCAGACTGACTGGCCTGTAATTTCCCAGATCTCCTCTGGAACCCTTTTAAAAGATGGGAGTAATATTCACTACCTTCCAGTCCTCAGGAATGGAGGCAGATTTTAATGAAAGATTACATATTTTTGTCAGGAGATCCACAAGTTCACATTTGAGTTCTTTCAGAACTTTCGGATGTATG
>NW_015174290.1:598087-608886 GCF_001447785.1 Gekko japonicus
TTTCAACACCCCTCCCGAACTCAGCGGTTCTGGAGTGGGCAAGCACTTCTCATCTTCCACAGTGAAGATGGAGGCAAAAAATGCATTCAGCTTCTCAGCCATTTCCCTGTCATCCTTCAGTACTCCTTGGTCATCCAAGGGCCCCACTGCCTCCCTGGCTGGTTTCTGCTTCTCATGTATTTGAAGAAAATTTTATTGTTGGTCTTTATGTTTTTTGCTATATGCTCCTCATATTCCTTTTTTGCCTGCCTGATCACAGACTTGCATTTTATTTGCCCAGCCTGTGTTCCCTTTTATCAACCTCACTGAGACTAGCTTTCCACCACTTAAAGGAATCCTTCTTACCTTTTACAGCTTCCATTACTTTGTTTGTTAACCATGCAGGCTTTTTTCTATACCTATTTGTGCCTTTCCTAACCTGCAGTATATTTTTTTTTCAGAGCTTCTATGATTGTAGTTTTAAATAGTCTCCAAGCTTCCCCAATGGTTTTGACCCTTTTTTCCCCTTTCCTCCTCACATGTCCCACCATATCAGATAAGGTACCCCTTTTAAAGTTAGAAGTGGTTGTGTCAGTCTTTTTGGGCAACTCCCTATTTATACAAATGTTAAACTCAATAACATTATGGTCACTGTTCCCAAGCGGTGCAATCACTTTTACATCTCTCACCAGGTCTTGGGCATTACTTAGGACCAAATCCAGGATCGCCTCTCCCCTGGTAGGTTCTGTGACCATCTGTTCCATAGCACAGTCATTGAGAGTGTATAGAAACACAATCTCTTTTTCCCGACTTGAACACATATTGACCTAAACAATTTGTGGGTAGTTAAAATCACCTATTATGACACAGTTATTTTGTCTAGCCTCTATCTTTAATTCATTCATCATTTTATAATCCTCCTCTATCTTTTGATCTGGTGGGTGATAACAAACTCCCAGTGTTAAGCTTTCTATTGGGCCCACTATTTCAACCCATAGCATTTCCAGAAGTGAATCCAATTCTCTTACCCTCCCAATCCTACTGGACTGTATACCCTCTCTGACAAACAGAGCCACCTCACCTCCAACCCTTCCCCCATATCCTTTTGATATAATTTATAACCAGGAATCACCATATTCCACTGATTTTCCTCATCCCACCAAGTTTCTGAAATACCCACAATGGCTATTCCCCCCCCCCACACACACACCAAACATTCCAATTCCTCAATAGCAGAAACGGTTGCTAAATTTCTTTCTGTTGCCATTTCTATTCATTTTAATTGGTTTTCTTTCCTGGTACATTTACATGGCAACCCTTATCATAAATATTTTCTGTTGTTCTTGTTGTATATGAGTCAGTTGTAAGTGTTACATGCCAATAAAGGTAATTGGATTGGATTGGCTATATTAGGGACTTCCCCACAATTCCCAGTTATGTCCTTCCTGTCTCTAGATTGGCTTTTTGGAGACTTCCTGCTCTGACTGAGCCCTCCCCCTTTCATTCCTGTTTCTCATAGCGGTTAGTCAGTTAGTTAAGCCTCTCTGCCTGTTCTATCAGAGTTGATTTCTTCTTTAACTAACCAAGCCATTTTCTTTAACATTATTTTCCCCCATCCCCACATGCCGCGGCCCGCACCCTGCTTGGAAAAAGACCCTTTAAAGGATCTTTTTGCGAGCTGAGCATGCAGCCCGTGACCACCCCTCTTCCTCCCTCCTGCTAGAATTAAAGGGCCCTCCAGCTGGTCGGCAGGCCACATAGTTCCCGCTGAAGAGCTGAAGCCCTTTAAACCAGGCAGAAGAGGAGGGAGAGGGATAGCCTGGCTGGTGTTTGCTCTTGGGGGCAGGGTGTGGGGGCAGGGCTTCCCCCCCAGCCAGGTGGCCGGGGGTGGATTGAAGCCCCCAGAAGCGGGGAACCTCTGCCCAGAGCTGGGGGCTGGCAATCCTATTTCAGAAGCAGGATATCTCTGATTCTTAGATAGAGTCAGCTGTAAAGGGTTATCTGTGGGGCATGCTTGCGGGCTTCCACGGGACACCTGACTGGCCACTAGAGAACAGTATGCTAGACTAAACAAATAATTAGCGTGATCCAATATGGCTACTTGTGTTCTCAGGACAGGTTTAAACAATAATGGAGATATTACTGTCACATGTTGATTATATATTTGTGTCATCTCTTCCAAACACCAAGACTGTATCAATATAAAAATCCAGTTACTCACAAATTTATTTTGAAACATTCAGATCCAAGTTGCTGGGCCTGACCACAGCTTAGCTATAAAATCTAAAACCTTTCTCATTATTCTTGTACATTTACATGGTCTGTTTTGCTATTAACTTTAAGAAATAAAGTGCCATCCTTGATGGAAGTTGTGTCGTTCAGCTGTGTTTCTTTGGATATCCATCAACACAGAGTTTTGCAGTTAATTTTACTGTCAAGTGCGGATGTGAACTCAAGTCTCCCTGATACTCAACCAGCACTACACCACACTGACTTTTTTGTGTCCCTTTTGTGTCCCTGCTGTAGATTAAAGGTATCTTTGTTAGACTGTAAATTACTCATGCATGATGTCTGTATGTAAATGTACCCTTAAGTTATTTTAATAATATTTGCAGTGAATTGACGTTCCATTGGGTTGCTTTGTTCTAATTCTTTGTTTTTGTGAACACTGGGAAGACTTCTCAAGCAAGAGAGTTTGGATTCAAATGATCACAGCTTATTGTGTTTCTCACAAATGTTAATACTTAGGAATACTTTGGATCAAAACTAGTTGATAGTAAACTGGGAAGTAAAAATTTTTTTGTGTGTGTACATATGCATCTGTCTGTCATCTATCTGCTCTGAATTAAACAAAAGTGCTTAAACTCTTTTTTGCAGTATCCTGCTGGTTTTCTCTTGCTTGATATTCTGACCATTTTTGAACCCTTGAACTCTGACGGAGAGGAGGGACTTGGGAAGGTTGTCATCTGATCTATGTAAGAAGGAAAAAGGAATAGCTTTCTCTTTAATAGCACTCTTTCTGCTTAACAGTTGGTGGGAGATTAAAATGATCTAGGTGGATAAGGCAGGTTAAAGGTCAAGGGACACCACCATTTTTTTCTCCCCTTCATGTCAAAATAGAGACAGGTCGTTAAGACATTAGAAATTGTACACTTTCCCCTCCCCCCCAAATATTTCAATCTATTTATGCACTAATTTTATTGTAAATTCCAATTCTTCAGGGGGACTGGACCCCTACCAGGCTACTGCCCAGCCTGTATAGTTGTCAGGTGCTGACATTCTGAGTTTCAGCCATATTAATTGCTGGATAAAGGCTATAATCCCCTCTCTTTGAAGCCCAGGGTTGATTTTAGGCAGTACTTCAAAAGCAGCACACAACTGAAAGAGATGTGTTTCCGACTAGCACTGAATCAATATGATTTACCCACTTTGCATTTGTCTACATACGCTGCACATATTTGGCTGCACAACAACAACAAAAAGAAACGGTGTGATGTGACTATAAAGCAGTTTAAGGGGAAAGGTCTGCCATTCTCAATATATTTCCTCAGACAAGGTGAATCACTGCAGAAATTTGTTTTGGGCATCATCTATAAAGTGTAAGATCTCCCATATTTCCATTAACAGTGGGAAAAAAAGGCATGTTTGGCTGGGTTTGTTTCTTGAACTACAGTTCTATTCATACTTGTAATCTAGAGTCGAACGGATATTGAAACTATAAGGAATTTTTGAAACAAAGCCATTTTGAAAACCTGGTCCTTCAAATTTTGTGACATTAAATAAGCTAGTGAGCAAGTACTCTATATGCAGTGAGTGACAAATATCCCAGTATTAATTTAAAATATTGTTTAATTTGGTTGCATAAGGCCTTCGTACCATTTGCTATAGAGGAACAAGGGCTAACAATGCCCCCCCAGAACTGTACGGAACTGTGTAGTTTATATGGAACTCCTGATTGGCAAGTATTTCACTTAATGGCTGTCGATTTTGCAGGCCTGCACTATAAGAGAACGCGCTGTTACAGGATTTGCCAAGTATACTTAGTGTTATGTTTGAGAAAGATTAACAGTATTTCAGATCAAAGGCGAATCCTGCCACATAGTCTTAAGAGATTGTCATTCACTTCCATTATGGCTCATTTGCACAAGATTTTCATGTAATATGAGCCATTGTTTTGATGGCAGTGATTTGACATCAAGAGAGGGCCAAATGCATCTCAGCATCCAAGTCAGACGAGCTTGGGGTGACTTGGCCCAAAAGGACTTGGCAGACATCAACAGCAACTGTTACAGTGTTAGGTTTAATCTGCTCTTAGGTTAAAAAAAACACACATCCACTTTGGTCTGGACAAAAGCAAACAATAGGCATCATTTTTTTCTTGTTTGGTCTAGGCATTTGTAAAGTTTTTTTCTTAAGCAAACAACCAAACAAAAAAGCTTAGCTGTGGTGAACAATCATGGTGATGTATATTCCTGTTTTCTTATTTGACAGGTAATCAGTTTATCTTAAAAGCGCTCCCCTAAAATGAAAACTCATCCCAGAACTAACAATTAATCACATTTCTTCCAATATTTATCTTTTCAATTACTAACCTGCATTGAAGGATCCAACATGAAGCATATATAATTCAGAGGAATCAACAGAACTGGCAAGAATACTGAAAAGGAACAGTCACATTTCACTTTATGGCAGTTAGGTATCATTTTATGAGAAAATGAAAATGTAGACGTGGGCAAACGAAATTGGAATCTTGATTTAAACAAGTACATGGAGAAGGCGAGAGGACCGTATCTTTAAGGTATCTTTTGGAGTTGCCAAAATGCAGGAAAGTTGTAGAAACAGTTTAAAAAGACCTAATTCCATGTTTCCTGTTTAAGCAACACTTGCATGTATTTCAAGCAAGGAATATGGATGCCCCTATTTGTTTCTGAAACCAGGAAACTTTCTTGTCCTTCAGATAGAGAGCTGAAGCCTGGAGTTCTGAATTTCCAGGTTTCCCTTCCGTCATCTAGACAGTCGTCAGTAGACACACAGACTACAAAATAGCACAGAGTTAAACATGCTTAGTAAACCCACTGATTTTAGTGAACACATGCTTAACTTTAGATTGGATTTGGTGTGGGAACGGGGGGGGGGGAAATGTTGGATGGAGCTGTTGAAAATGTGATGATGTGGTATGCTGGAGAGTTAGTGTGACATTATTAGTTTGAAGATGTGTCAAGGGCTCTTACCCTGGGACAAGGTACTGAACGTTAATGGATGTTGTGGAGGGTACTGAGTCGAGCTGTATTAATCTGGCAGAAAGTTATGCATTATTAGAAGCTGGCTACTCCTTGTTCTTTTAAAGAGGGAGGAATCCTTTAAAGACACCTGTCGTTCCAAACAGTAATAATGAATGTAGAAAATATTGCATTGTCTGTACTAATTGGTTAGATTTATTGGATTTTACATGTTTTAACTCACATATGGCCCTCTCAACAAGCTGCATTTTCAAAGCTAAAACAAGGATCTTACTTGGAAATGTAACTCTGATGCTCTCAACTGTATTGTGTGATCACCAGATTTTTCAAGCATCACTTTGTGTATAATATCATGGTTTAAATAATGGGATTTGCCCTCTTTTTTAAAAGGTATTTTTGTCTTAAACTGTCAAAATGAAAATATTTCATATATAACTTTCAGAATACAAGGAAATGGTAGCTGATTTATCAATCTATGCCAAATGGAATGTTATATGGAAACATTTGACATTTAACTTTTGACAGTGATTGTTTGGAACCCAGCAGTACTTTGTGGGGAATACAGAATCTATTTCCATAATGCCTTCCAAAAAAACAGAATATAAAATGTTCTTGTTCCCCCTGTATAGGGAACTTTTGAAACTGTAAACATCAAGCTATTAAACAAAAGTGAGATCTCCCCCCCCCTTCCTTCTTAGGAGACAGCAGCTGCAAAATACATGAGCAACAGCGCCCTCTACATTTGGAAAAGTCCAGCAAAACCGAAGCCAGACTTTCCTATCTTATGGAGAGAATTCTATAAAATCTACCTCTGGTCTGTTGCTGCTTTTGTTTGAGGGCCTTGAAAAGGTCAAATAGAAAGTTAATAGGTATGTAGAATTATAAAATTTTGCATTAGAGGTACTTTGTTGTATTCACAATACTAACCATTATATTAAAAAAAGAATAGAATAGCTGGTCCCCCTAGTAACACAGTTAACAATGAAACTTTGGGGGAAGATTGATTACATATGCATAGTACAGTGTTTCTGTTCTGCTTTGAGAATTGAGCATATTGTTAAATATAACTTATCATTCATTTCAGGTCTTTCTGTCCCACAGAAAAGGTTGTGATATTTCCAGACTGAAGAGTGAAATGCGATGGGTAATAAAACTAGATGATCTACTAAACAACAACACTTTATCTGGTTTTACATACAGTTACTGATGGGAAAAGTAATGATTTCCAAATTCCTTTATGAACTCTTTGTTCTTATATACTGAGTCTGCCGTAAAGAAGGGGTTAGGAGATTATTCTGTTCTGCTTCTATATGAATGGCAAGCAGCTGCACTGTAATAGAGCATTTTATTTTTTCTCAACATATGTAAAATGTGGCCATTTTTCCTATGATAAGTACAAATCTGTATTTAATAAATGGGACATTTTTAGTAGTTTGTAAATAGAAAGAAAAGCTTCATTCCACTGGAGTACATATTTTATTAATGGCTCTTGACATACAAATGCTAAAGAAACTATTTCACACTGTCCTCCTTAAATACATTACTTAAACATGATCCCTGTTGTTGTCAATAGAATGTGTTTCCACATTAACTGCTTAGGATAAGAAGGGGGGAGGGTCGCCAGGCTCCATATTTAAATAAAGATAATAGAGAACTGCAAAGCTTCGGATGTCTTAATTTTCTTCATTTTCTCCTCTCTCAGTTTTATTTTGTTTTGACAAAAATCTGTTTAAGTTCTGTTACATTAAAAAAAAAAAGAATGTAAAGTGTTCAGAACATTTGTCTGTATACATCCCACAAAAAAGTATGTAAATTTATACTTACGTTATTAACGTTAAAGTATTTCTTTTTATAGGTGGTAAACTTTACCAAAAAAATGTTCTCAAACTTTCTCTGCAGAGGAACTTGATTGCTTTGCACAATTGCTCAGTATAATGCAACACAGTGATAAAGCTTTTACTTACTAACTAAAACGTCTCTTTCTCTAAATACTTGGGAGAGCAGGAACTGTCAGGGGGGAAGAAAGGTTACAGAGTCTGTCTATGCATCAAAGGTGTTTTAACGAGTACTAGAGCAAGGCTGTATTATTGCATTGAAAGTGGTTTCACCACTGGAAAACAATGGTTCTTTGTAGCATTCCTACTTTTAAGGCATTTAGCTTGCCACTTTGAAAAATGCCGAACAAGGTACAAAATTTACAAAGACAAAGCTGCAGCGGCTCTTAGCAGTGCTGCGTTCATGTTGAGAGCAAATTAAAACACTGAAAGAATGGTGCAAATAATTGTTTCATATGTTCTCTTTGCTTGTGACTTCTATAATCATCCAGGCTGATTTACAAATGTAGACTTCAAGGTTGCTCAGCTTCCTGCAGCGTAGAAGACGACTACTTTGGCACTCGTACTCATGCCCTCGTAATCACCACTCAGACACTGTGTCTTGGTACTTCCAATTCCCAGTCTCTTGATTGAACACCTCATTCTGTGCTAACAAGGTGTCCAAGGTATTTGAACAGGGTCTGCAGTCAGGGGAAAAAATTGTTAATGGTGGCACTCATTAAGAATTGCTGGATTTATTTATTTATTTATTGGTAATTTGGTAACTTTCTAAGTTAATATCAGATATGATGGGATGGGGGGCAGGAGGAGTTGTGGCTTTGCAAGAGTTATAGACAAGAAGCCTGGATTTGATAGTTGGGAGATACTGGTTGACAAAATTGAAATGTAGAGAGTTGTACAGATTTCTTTGAGAAATTATGGGGAAAGTTAAATCATTTTGCATTAATGTGTAATCTGTTTTGTTGCAAGGTGATGGTGATGAGCCTGTTAACATGTATAAAACTATTGCAATAACAAAAAAGGCCATGAAATAAGACTTACAAAGTAGTTTTCCACCTTTATGTTTTGTTTTACTAATGCATTCCAATTGCTTGGTCATGGGATAAGATTGTACTAATGGCAAATTTATATTTCTTTTTAAGACTTTCAAGTCCCTGAAACAGAGGAAATTAAAGAGAAGGAAACCTTCAAGGACAAAACACATATTCTACTTATACTAATTTGTGTTTTCTTAAAATGTGCTTAAGAATTTCAAGGGGAAGGTAATAAACAGTCACAAAGATCTCACTTTTGAATTGTGTAGCCCAGGACACAGATCATAAATAAACTTATTGGAACTAGAGTTCTGCTGGTGTATATAAAAATGACTCAAATTATACTAACAAAATCATAATAACCTTTCTGAAACATAAATTTAGAGGGAAATGTCAAATAAGTGGGGTCAAATCTGTTTTTTGTCATAAAGAAATTCTGCTGATTCATGGGCAAGAATATTGGTTGATATCCCCTGTTCTAGTTTTGCCATAAATATAGAAATATATTGACTGGAGCAGCTTTTAACATATATGTACAAGTAATGGGTTAATGTTAGTGTATAAAAAAATCTATCTTAGGTTGCAAACCTGTACATAGATAATAGGAGGAAGCCCACTGATGTTTACATCAGTGTAAATATCCAGTTTATACTGAAAGGCCTTTAAAGTTTTAATTAGTGTGAGAGCCATTCTCAGTTTTTGGGATTTATACACACAATAATTATACTAAATCCAAAAGCTGTCATCCCAGGATGATTTCCATTCCTTTGTAGAACTTCACTACCAATATGTTTAGCATTGTGGGCACAAGAGTGATAGACAGGTATATGACCCATGATTGTTTAATGTCATGGGGAAAATATGATCCTAAAAGGAAAAAAAAAATCTACTACTTTGTATTTTTCATTCCCATTACTCTAACTTTCCTACCCTAAAGGTAATGTCTGTATAGAAGCAAATTCCACTGCAATAAATGATATTTATTTAGAGTAGTTATATATCCAACCTGTCTCCTGATGTGGCCCAGACCCAAGATAGGTAACAAGAATAAATACAATACAAAATTAGTGGTCTGTTCAAATAATTAAAACACATTATTAAAACAAGTAACTAAAACAGATTTTTGTTTAATGCGTTCAGTACAGAGTATGTGAAAGTTTCAAAGAAGCAATCAGGAACCTGATTCTAATTCTAGAAAGCAGTTTCAACTATTCCCTTGTTCCATAGGTGAGCTGATAATAGTTGGTTATGTTGACTTGTTCTGAACTTTTTGTTTTGTTTTTTCCCTGTTTCCAATTGTGTGAATACAAATAAAAACAGTGCTTTCCATATCAAAGAAACTGAATCTTTTGAGATTTCAGAAAATTTAACAAACAGTAAAAACAGATGTTTTGAAAATATTAAAGCTATTCCCCTCAAAATGTAGCAGCCAAACAAGTTTTAAGTGTACAATACTATTTTATTTCACAGTGCAAACTGTTTCTTAAAGTCCAAAGGAAACTTTATTTTCAATAGTGTAAATTATCAAGCTCTGACTGGCAAGTTCAAAGATATTAATGCCTCCATCTGTATGTTAAATTTAATTTTTGCACATTTTGGGAAACGTTTTTGAAACTGAAGATGAATTTTTATCCTAATAAATATGTTGGCTGAAGTGGACTTTGGAGGATATAACTCAGTTTAGGGTTGTACTGTTAGTTTGAAAATGTATGTCTGATTAAAGATAACCAAAATCAAATGCATCTAAAATGGTGGCATGCTATTAAAATCTGTACACTTGATTTTGTAAACTTAGAAGAAATAATTTGGGTTATTACCTATATATTGCCACATTAACTTTCCTTTTATAGACTACATGATGTAATCCTTTTATATACTACATTAATAGTGCTGCATTTTGTAAGTTCTAATTTGTATCTGTTTTATTAATCTATTTTTAAAAGGAAGTAGTTTCATTAAAATTTATGTATGGCTAATATTGAGATAGCGATTATTGTCTTGCATACAGTTTTTGTCTTGAGCTTTCAGTTTGGCTCTCAATTCTCATTACAACAGCACGGGGAAAAAATCAGTATACATTCACTGGAATGCAAGCCTTTCCAAACATTAGCGTTTGGCTTAGAAAGAGTTTTAGCAATGTGTCAATATGCTCAGAGAATTAAAACTTCTAAAGGACAACTGCAACAAATATGAAATGTGTCTACTTCAACCTGCATTTTAAGGAACATAAAAAACAAACTTTTCCACATCTTCCTTAATTTATAAAGCTAGACTCCTTGCTTGTTATGTGAAATGAATGCTATCAAAAATCAATAGATCTGTCCTCTCACCCCATACATCTAGGAATGGACTATTTATAAGTTGGGATGAGGGTGTCAGGATGATATCTCCTGTGTATAATTTTGACCCAAAGGATTTTAAAAGATCTCATTTATGCACTATATAAATAGAATATCCCAGTCTTTAAAATATAATGCATGAATAAAATATATGCATTTCAGAAACGTACAGAACCAGAAAAGTAGCTTTTCTCAATTTCTCCAAGGTGACATAATGGTTAGTTTGTTGAGCTATGAGTGGGTTCAAATCCCACTCAGCCCTGAAACTCTCTGGGTAACCTGGTGGGCCACTCACACTCTCTCAGCTTCACCTATTTGACATAGTGCATGTGGGGTTAAATCTCTGTGTAAGCCACCCTGACCTCCTTGATG
>NW_015174290.1:608926-622437 GCF_001447785.1 Gekko japonicus
CTACACTTGCCTAATGATGACTCTCAGCCAGTCATGACCAATGCTCCCTGTAAGCTGTGGAGTCTTGTGAGCAAAAATTCTACTTTGTGAGCTACTGGCATTAAAGTTGTGAGCGAGTGATTTGGCTACTGCATAAACTAGTTTGCTCTGGAGCCATCCTCCCTGAGCTAAGACAAAAATGTGTGAGCCAGAGGCTAAAAAACAGAGAGCTAGCTCACACTGACTCAGCTTATAGGGAACACTGGTCATGACCCAAAATGATCTGAAAATGGTTAAATATTGTATTGATTATTATTATTATTTAAAAAAAAATATTGCTCTCTGGCTAGAAAATTCTGGGATCTTTCTGCAAAGCCAGAAATGCTTTGCATCTAAGGCTGAACGCCTGCACATCATTAGCCTGCTTAAATCCTCACTGGTAGTAATGGGAGTTAATCAGCCTAGCTGTCTGCAGGATTGTAGCCTATGTATGTCAATACAAAGAGAAGCCAGCTTCCCAAAAGCACAGCCTGTGTGTTAGCTGTCGAGTAAACTGTGGCCGAGATCCAGACAGCCACGTGACGAGAGTTCCACTCTGTCAAAGGAGGCTTTTTGTGTTTCTGTAACAGCAGACTTCGGTGTCCACATGGCTGGGCTGTTTCAAAAGTAGCTCCTGATAGGGCATGGGAGCTGGAGGTATCTACCCTTCAAAGCAAAACAAAAACACCCCCCCCACTCCCCCCAAACCTCTACCAGATATGCTTGAGCTTTTATAATGTATTTTGGGGGAGTCTTGGTCTATGTTTTTGAGTGAGAATAATGAAGGGTAGAACAGTAGTGCTAATGAAAAATATGTATACAAACCTGTGAGCAACAAAACAGAAGCCCTTCTGTTAAATGGAAAAAATAAACCAGCAACCTTCTGAGAATGATTTATCTATCCGTTATCATTCCTCCCAAACCTCCTTCAATTTTTTCCTTACAACAACTCTAAGAGGTAGAGTAGAGTGAGAGATTGTGACATGTCCAAGAAGCCTACCCAATGGGAAGCATCACGGTTGACTGTGATTTGAACCCAGATCTCTGTAACCATGTTCGGTATTTGGTGTGATACATCACGATGGCACGTAAATTAATTTCATCCATTCTTGAAGGCTAACAAACTTTGGTGGACAATAGCCCATTTTATGAGATGCTGCAGGAGACTAACATAGCAACCCTTGCGGAATAATGTGGCGCTGCTTCTTCCACTGTTGCTTTTACTCCAGGAATGTTTAAAATCCTCTGGCCATGTTGATGTGTTGTCACCGTGTTGATGTGACACAGGAGTGATGCATGCTCTTTGGGGGCAGGTGTCAATCACATGTTATGTGAACACATTGTTGTGCCAGACCTCATTGTTATGGAAACACGTCCAGCAATATGATAACCACCATGGTTGTAGCAGCAGCAGCTCCATATCTTCAGGTGTGTATAAAAGGGGGAGTGTGAGTCTTAATTATAACATTTCTGTCCCATTTTTTCTCTAAGGAGTTGACAACACCATATATGGGGCTATTTGTTAAAAATTATATGAAGCACATACGATGTCTAGTAATTATGCTAATAATAAATTTATCGAATTGGACAATTACTGCAGAAAGAATTGGAAGAGTACAATTATTGCCCAGAATTCAAAGAACTATACAATTGATTCAGCATGCCAAAGGGAAGCTTGGGCTCACGTCCCCTAAAAAACAAAAAAATCTGTGCTGCAGGGCAAGCAAGGTATTTTTGAGCTGGGGGGTACTTGTGATTGGAAGCACTGCTATTCAGAGGAGGAAAATATATTTTTTAAAAATCCCACTGGAAACGCTTAAATCCTTAGGTATAGATACATTCAGTGTTTGGATCCTCACAATGAAGACACAGTCTTCTCAGTGGACCTACTACCAATAAAATTAGGTGTACCCAAATATACTCTGAATACTGTGTTACTGTTACACAAAGTGCCATGTCCTATATAATGTCCAAAGTGTTTTCATTGCTGATGGTATAAATGAGCATACTTTGGGTTCTGGATATGAAGAAGTGGTAGGTGTAGAAAAATCATGCATGTAGCTAGAATTGCCAAATGCATTCTAAGAGCCAAAAACAAAACAAAAAACCTATGCTCGATTAAGAGCAGCTTGCCTCCTCAACAGTGAACTGATGCTAGAGAAGCTATAACATTTCACACACAAGTAACTAATTCGAATAAAATGTTACTAATTTTGGTAGGCTCTGACCTGGATAACCCAGGCTAGCCTGATCCTGGCAGATCTCAGAAGCTAAGCAGGGTCAGCCCTGGTTAGTACTTGGATGGGAGGCCACCAAGGAAGTCCAGGGCTGCTGTGCAGAGGCAGGCAATGGCAAACCACCTCTGGATGTCTCTTGCATTGAAAACCCTACTAGGTCACCATAAGTCAGCTGTGACTTGACAGTACCTTCCACCACCATTTTTGGTAGTGATATAAACAAACTTACTTGTTAAGGAGAATTTATTTTAGTTTTCTCCCTAATGGGGACCCAACATCATTTTTCCACCCTCTATTTTACCTAAAAACAAGGTTAGAGAGACTGGCCCAAAGTCACCCAATGAGCCATAAGAACTATCCTGATCTTGAACTAACTGAAATTTAATTTTCTTTAGAATATTACATACTAACCCTTGAAAGACTTCTTTTAGAGTATGGAGCTTTGACGTTATCAGGCTTTTAATGAGACAAAGTCTTTAAAATGTGTAGCCTAAGATCCATGCAATACTCAGTTGAATAAATGGTTAATTCTTTTCAATATGTAACGACAAAATTAATGGAGCATAGTAATCCATTCTGAGATCTAATGAAATACACCACAATTTAAATTGCAATTAAACAGAGAAATGTCAGTAGACATCGTGGCTGTATACAAAACTGGCAAACCCCTTTACAAACTTGCAGCTGTTGAAGGGCAAAGTCTTCTAAATATATGAAATCAAATGTTATCAATTAAACATTTAAGAAAGTTTTGCATGGGTAAATTTAGATGTTCAGCCACAATGTAATGGGCAAAATAAAAGCAATGTGCATTTCTGAAAATCATCCTTGTTTGTTACTTTGATCCATTTAATTATTTAATAATTTCAGCCATTTTACCATGGAGTTACTCTCATCCCTGTATTCTTCCCTGCCAATGTGAAGATGTTTCCTTCTTTCTGGAAAGCAGAATTCAGACCCATGATAAAGAAGAGAAAAATAATGCCTTTAAATCTCCCAATATTGTGTGCCTGTACGTAGTTATCTTCCAGTTGCTACTGTCACTTATTGTATGTCTGTTTCATTAAGAAACATTGTGAAAAACTTGGAAGTAGAAAAAGTGTATGAAAACTGGCAAAAACCATAACTCCATGTGCTTAGCTGCACCACTGGCTCCAATTTAGTGGCAACAACTGCTCTTAATTTGGTTTTATTAACTGAATCTTATTTTATGTTCCCAGTCCTGAGTCAACGGCTTACATATAATGTCAGGTTGAAAGAGTACAATTTATAACTATGTAGATCAGGAAAAACAGGGTAAAACACATAGTCATTTAAAGCTGTAGCTGTATTTTGCAGTTGACTTCAAAGGGACAAGGACCGAACCTCTAATTTATATGTGTTCATCCCCAATCTTTGGTCACCATCCTGTTAGTTTTTATGTTTTCCAAAGGACTTGTGCGTGTGCTCATATGAGTATATTTGGACCGCAGCCATTCGTAACACAATCTGCATCTAACATCCAGCCATGTTTCTCATGAAGTATTGCTGGGGTGAGCCAATAGACAATAGGGGCAGCTGCTGTAAACACCATGCTTGGAGGTAGCTGACTGCCAACAGCCCTGGACCCTTAGAAGGGATGGGGGAAGAAGAAGGGCAGGCTCCTGCCACCATTTGCAACTGTCCTATCTGAGGCTTGGGAAGCTTCTGACAGCAGTGGTGCACACTCTCCCCCTGCACATGATGAGGGCCACTTCTTGCTTGGTCCCCACAACAGTGATTCTAGGGCCCCATATTGGACTTTTGCCCAGGACACCAGACTGTCCCTGGGTACTGCATTATCAAAGAGCCAGCACCTGGTTGTTGTGGTTAAATGACTAAAGGCTAATAAGCTGAAACTGAATTCTAAGAAGATGGAGGTGATGCCAGTCAGGAAAGTTGAAATTGGGCTTTTCCATATGGTCCCTCTCCCCCAGTAGGTTCTGTCCCCATCGTGCTTTGGTTAATCCCCTGATTTATGTACACATTTTTGTTCCCTTAGTTTTTGTTCCCTTAGTTTTCACTTCAAGTTTTTTGCTTTTCCCACTTGAGATTTCTTTTTTTTTAAAAAAATGGCTCTAAAATATCAATAGTTTAGTGCCTTTTTGAAAAGGGGGGGGATTGTGGTGATGCCACCAATGATGACAACCCCCTCTCTTGAAAACCTTCATTACTGAAGGCACATGGAGAAGAAAATAAACTGACTCCACAACTGTGAAAATGCAGACGTGGGGAAGAATTACGTCCAAACCGATTCCAGTGCTTGTGGATCAACTGCCAAGAAAATCAGGCATAAGCTGAGTGTGCAGAAAAACCTGTTGCCTTGGAGGGTATTATGCTGCCCCTATTTCACAGGCTCCAACTGACCTTGCTGACATGGTTAAAAGTCAAGGAGTTCTTCTGGATCCAGCATTTTTGCTAAAAAGTTAATGCATCTTCAAAAAACCCCTTTCTTACATCCATTTAGCCCAGAAGTTTTGATCCAACCAAACGTGTCATTACATCTCTAGCCCTTTCAAAATATGAAAAACCAGTTCTAAGAGGTGACCTGGATCCAAGAAGTGGGAAAGGCTGGGGAGTTTAACTCTTCTTCAGTTGCCATCCCCCCACGAATCCAGACACCTGAGGTAGTACTTATATTTGACAAAGACCAGAAGTGGATTTTGAGTGATGACATCGCAATATTTAGTTTCGCCCTCAGGGAAAGGAATGGACTAAACTCTAAAGAATGATAATGCTAGTAATGCTCACTATCAAAAACTGAATAATGAATGTCCACAGAAAGAAAGAGGACTCAAACATCCTGTGATTTACCAGGGCAGCAACCAGAAAACAGAGACTTTTATAAACAGGGAAGAGAGAGAGAGAGATAGGAGCCCCCTACTGCCAAAAAAGATTCAAGGCAGCACTCCAGCTCACCTGATGTCATATGCCTTCATGCTTGATAATTAGGAGGGGCTGCATTTGCACCCACAGGAGAATGTTGCCGTCTTCAGTGCAACAGTGCTGGTGATGCAGAATCTTTGTCTCATTAAGAATCAGAGTCTTACCAAATGGAACATAACACAGAGTTTTACCTTTACCCCGCCCACCCGGAGGAATTGTCTCAGACTTCCTTTCTTGCTTTTGGTACAGCTTCTAAAATGGAAACTTGCACACCTCCCCTGTGTGCATAGGCTTACCGGCAACTGATTATCTGGACCCATTTTAATTTGAATTCTGTTCTGTATACTGAAACTTTGCCACTGGATTTTCCTGTGTGGAGAAGACAATGCACTTGTCAACAGGGGCCATTTCCTGCAGAAGCATGCAGGCACGGAGCTCTGGCAGCAGGCCCGTAGCTAACATGGGGCCCACGGGGCCTGGCCCCCTTGTGTTTCTTCTGGGCCCCCTCCCTCAAGGCCTGCCCCCAAAGTGCTCCAACTCACCACCTGCACTGTACTTCCATTTAATTAGCTGGCGGGGCCCCCCAAGGCCCCCTCCCAAAGAATTCCCTAGCTACGGGGCTGTCTGGCAGTGAAGAGCCCAGGGGGCGGGCACATGCAACAAGCCCCACCCCTGCTTCCAGCAGCCTTCAGTCAGAGCAAGAAGCAGCCAGGTAAGTTGCAGAGCTCTCCCCGGCCCCCGACGGTCCAGTGGCACCTTTAAGACCAAGTTTTATTCAGGTATAAGCTCTCCCTCTTCTGCGAGGACAGATCTGCATGTTCCCCCCCCCCCCACCACGTAGCAATCCAAAACAGTCCTGTGGAGCCTGAGCGGTGGGTGTTGCCCTCTGACACACTTCTGGTGATGTCAGGGGGTGTGGTATATGCAAATAAGTTATGCTAATGATTTATGCTAATGAGTGCCTGCACCTCTTTTTCTGCAAAATGACCCCTACTTGTCAACAATTGCTATAGTGCAACAAAAGTGTCATAGCCAATGGTGTGAGGATATGGGCTCAGTCATCCTGTTGGATTGTCTATACCAGGTGAAGGCAAGATGAAGCATGATCATGTTAATTATCCTGGATCTCTTAGTAGCTTTTGATGTAGCTGAGCATGGTATCCTTCTGAAACATTTGTCTTGGTCTGATGTTCAGGTCATGACATTGTTCGAGGTCTATTCCTACTTGTATTATCCTAGCAAGTGCTGCAGGTGAACTTTTTGCTGTATCCAACATCTTTTTTGCTAGGAGGTACCAAGATCTTTCACTTTTTCTCTAATATGCAAATTACACAGCTGAATTAGGTTTTATTTTATTTACAGTATTTATGGTCCATCTTTCTCACTGGGACTCAAGGCAAATTACATAGAGTAAATCAATATACTCAACAGAATGGGACATCTAATAAACAGTGTGATAGAAGTTTGGATTGTAGAACACTGGAATCAACCAGAAAGGCTGATAAGGGATTTGGAGTAAGGTGCTGTCAACATGCCAATATCACAATGACATTAACCCTATCTGCCCATTTCATGTGAATCAGACAAGGCAAGAATGACAAGTGTCTGGAACTGATAATTTGCTGGATGAGAGCTAATTTTTCAAAGTTCAGTCCAGACAAAATGGAGGCATTGTTGGTGGACATAATGAAGATGCTGTCCAACGTATTCTAGATGGAGCCATACTTCCCTTTAAGGATCACATTTGTAGCCTGTGGAACACTGTTAGATCTAGCCCTTACTTTAGAAGCCCATTTGGCTTCTGTGGCACAACGTGTTTCTTTTTTTCTTTTTAAGTTTCAGCATAAACTGGTGCATCCCTTCCTGGAAACAGATAACCTGGCTGCAACTATCCATGTTCTGCTAACTGTCCCGGGAGCGGGACTTCCCCCCCCCCCACGGCCAGAAACCCCGCCGCCCAGGGAGCCGCAACACATACCCAGGCTGCAGCCGGAGACGCCGGGAAGGGCGGCGGGGTCGTCGGCAGTCGACGGAGGGAGGGGAGAGGGGCTCAGGAGGGGCGACACGCCCCACGAGGGAGGGAGTAGCGGCGGCAAGCATTGGCCGCAGGCAGGAGACGGAGGCCAGGAGAGAGATGCCCGAGCAGAGACGACAGCGCCGGAGCCAGGAGCCGGCGCACGGGCACGCCCCCGCTGTCGGGCCACATGGAGAGGCACCGGAAGAACCGGGATTAGAACCACACCCTTAGGAGAGCGTTTCGGGCTTTGTACTGGGGCGTGGCCGGGCACAGGGGAGGTCCACAACGGGAGCGGGGCACGATGGGAAAGGGAGACTGGGAATAAAAGGGGGCAGACGGAGGCGGCCGGGGATGACGCCCGGATGCGAGAAGCCACAGAGAGAGAGAGAGGGGAGCATCCAGCAGAGAGCGGTGAGGGAAAGGTGATGCAACCTTCCCCACGCTCCAGATGTCTGAGGCCTTAATCCTCCTGAGGGGCAGGAACTGCTAGGACGAAACAAGGTGGCTGAAGCGGGAGAGTTAGGGAGCTCGAGCGAGGAGGATAGCGAGGGGTCATCCTCGAGCTCCTGTGACACTAACATACAAACTTGATAACTGGAGTGCATTTATGGGGCTGCCGTTAAGTACCACCCAGAACTTCAGTTCGTTTAACACATGACAGCCAGATAACTCATAGGATTGGACCTGTCAAAACACGTTACTAAGTATTTCTTTCCAGCTGCAATTCAATATTCCAGCTTTAACCGTAGAAGCCCTGTGTGCTTTGTCTAATCCTATATCAATCTGCTTTACAATCTATATCAGAGGTGTTTTTTGGCCCACAGGGTAGATGGACAGTAGCCAAGGACAGGCCTTCTTAGTGGTGGCATACACTGGCTGTGGAACTCCCTAATTCTAAATTGATAATGCTTTTGGAAAACTTTTCTGGGGGCATTTTTTGGTATTTTTTAATATCTGCCTGTGAGTCATGGCAACCTCTGGTGACTGGCCCCTACTGGGGGCCTGGAGGATATTCAGAGAGGTGGCTGAATAAAGCCTGCCCCCACCTCCTGCCTCTGGTATTTCAAGGAGGTCTCCCATTCAAGTACTTGCCAGAGTTGACCCTGCTTAGCTGCCGAGATCTGATGAGACTGGGCTTGCTTCAGCTATCCAGGTCAGGGCGCTCTTGGAAAACTTTTAGGCATCAGGTAAAGACTATTTTAAACTTCTGTGATTTTTATAGGTGACACTTTGAGTGCCGTTGTTTTGAACTTGTTACCTCAGTGAAGGTTTTACTATTTTCTGCTTTTTCTGTGTTTCAGTCAATTTTTTAAAATTATTGTTTGATCTTTTTATTGTTAGCTCCTGTGGAAGCCTAGCAGAAGATGGGATAGAAGTGTCACAGGGCTCTTTCTGTAGCAGGAACTCATTTGCATATTAGGCAACACACCCCTAATGTAGCCAATCCTCCAAGAGCTTACAGAGCTCTTCTTACAGGGGCTACTGTAAGCTCTTGGAGGAGTGGCTACATTAGGAGTGAGTCGCCTAATATGCAAAGGGGTTCCTGCTATAGTGGTTAAGTAAATAAATCTGGTACAGATGCCTGTCAGCACTGTGAAAGTACATGAGTTGCAGAAGATGCAAAAGAAAAAAGAGAAAATGAAAGGTATGCAAGGTTTTGGTATCATTTTCTCTTTGTACACTTTTCTGCAATGTCCAATACTGCCTGTTCACTGTCCATGTTCATTCAGACCCAGTTGTACCTTATATGCAGGCACTCTGATGCAAATATGCAAAGGCTTCTCCATTCACACAAAATTATAGGGGTACTGTACATGTGTATCTCCATGGAGAATTTAGATATCCTGCAGAGATCCCATGGAATATGCATATGTGCATTGGATGGTCTTGTGGATTTCTGGAACAGGGACACTATGCTGCAAACTGAGCACTGCCTATACAAAAAATAAATAAATCAGCATGCTTTTCTGTCTTTATCCAGTTAGTACTTAGCTGTTTTCAGGATATCTCCCTGCATATGGACCCTGCTCCATTAGCTTCCGTTTATAACCCTTTAGATACAAACAAGTAGCTGTGTTGCAACTTAAATTGTTAATTTTTTGCCCAGGGAAAATTAATTTTTGTGCCAATGATAACATATAGTATATGAAGTTAAATTCAATAGTCTGTTTTTATTATTAAATTCAGTTTGAGTTTGGGAATGAGTGAAATTACCCCAAGGGTATATTTTGTATTAAAATAACATGAATTTGAACTACTAAAATGTAAGGCATGCTTGTGTGATATTAACTGCGTGGGGAAAAAATGCAGAGGGCATACAAAGTATTATAAATATAAGATGAAATATAAGTGTAAAACCACACACATTTTTTTCCTTTGATATAGTACGCCCAACTAATGAAGGATCTTACAAAAATAAAGTACAGAAGTACAATAGAAACAGATAAAACAGGAGATAGGGAGAAGAAAAAAAGATTCTAACTGCAGAGCAGCCCCCCACCCCACAGCTGTGCAAACAGATCTTCCTGCCATCTCATGTGCCAAGAGCCCTTGAGCATATTCCCTGGCCATGCCTAGACCTAGGCAGAGGAGAAACAAACTCAGATGGATCTTCTTCAGCTGCTGCTAGCCAGTGAGCAGGTCTTCCCCCCAGGAGATCAAGTGTCTGCTGTTGGCAAAACCTTGTGGATGCTAGGGGGGGAAATGTCCTCTTTCGTAAAGGCTAATGTCAATGAGAAGTCGGAAACTAACTGCATTCTTCAATTATTTAATTTAATTCTCCTGAAACACAGGAAATATGTTTGAAAATCACTAGCCAGGTTCCATGTTACATCTATTGACCAGAATCTGCAAAGATTCCCTGTTTTTCTGGATAGAATTCAAGACATTCATTTCAACATGTAAAAGCTTCAGTAGCTTAAGAGCTTCATGTCATGCAGTCTGTCCTTTCCCCTGGTTCCCATTGCATGTAACAAAATCTGCAAAGGGTGACCTCTTAATTATTCCCTCTGTGCATTAGTTTATCATCAGGTTACACAGTGAGACTCCTCAAAAAATTGCCCCAGAATTGATGAATTCATAGTTTATATATTAACCAACCTAGCAGTCAAAACCATCATTGGAAGGTCTTCCCTAGGTTCCTCTACTTCTGAAGCAGATAGAGCTGTTTCTATGGTTATGCCACATTTGTGGAATACCCTCCAGAAATATTCACCTGATGCCATTTTTCTCATCTCTGAGATGCCAAATGAAGTCTATACTATTAATCAAAGCGGTGGATTGTGAATGTTTTGGGGGAGCAGTAACAATGAACAAAATTCAACTCCAGTAGCACCATAAATACCGAAACATTTTCCAGGGTATAAGCTTCCATGAGTAATTTCTGGCAAGTTGAACTTTGACATGAATGCTTATACCCTGGAAAATTTTGTCGGTCTTTAGAATGCTACTGGACTTGAATTAAGCATTTTTCACCTCTTCCCCATTACCAGCTAGAATGATCTTCTCCAGTTCATCCTCAATGAGATCTAGTGTCTGTTGTTGGTGATATCTTGTTGGTGCCAGTTAAAAAAATACTGACTTTTATAAATGCTGATGCTGATGAAAAGTTGAAAATTATATGCCCGATATATTTTCTAGCTATGCATTGTGTTACTGGTTGTACCTCTGGAATTTGTTTACTGTTGTTTTAATTAATATTTCGTTGCTGTTTTATCATTATAGCAAACTAATTTGCATGCCTTTTAAACAGAAAGGCAGCACACTTTTTTTGGAATGAGCTATTCATTTATTAATACACAAAGCAATGAAAGCAGCAATAAATAATGATTTCCAGGTGATATTCTGGAATAGTTGCATTTATACTAGCCTCCTCCTTATATTGGATTAAATCAAAACTGACCAATATGTTCCCCCAGGTCTGACACTGAAACTGCCAGTATACAAAAAATGAACTTTTGCCTTATTTTGTGGAAATCCTTATAGTTTAGCATGCACTCCAGCAGTTCCTACTGAATGCTGAACCCTAGATGTCTGAAAGTGTTTGGTCTCTTATTGGCATGTGTCAGTAGCCACCAAGTGGGTTGGACCACAGTGACATCTGCAACCATGCTTATTAAGTTACAGAGATGAAGTAAGATGAGACACATGAACTGCCAATAAAGCAGATAAATCTAACAGAAACCTTTTTATAGCTGGAAACATACTGTAAGAGCATCAGACCTGCCTTGCTGGATCAGACCACGTCCATCTAGCCTTGCATTCTGTTTCTGGCGGAGATCAACTAGATGTTTTAGATGCTTTCATAAGCAGCAAGGGATAAAGGCACTTGGCATGCAGTCCTGTTTGATTCCAGCACAGGTATCCAAAATACTACTTTTGTACACTGAGGTTCCATTTTAGAGGTGTGCCAGTTTTGTTTTCACTTTAATTTCAAACTTTTCATGCATTTTTGTGTGCTATTATTTTCTTCAGTTGTCATTATTACATTCATTTTAGTTTCCTTTAGTTTTAATAGAAAAAACAATTCTGGCTTTAATTTTTCTTTTCCATCTAATTTGAATTTAATTTCAGGGACTGTACTGCCCACCTGAGAGATCTTCCCTGCAGATTCACAGAGACAGAGGAAAGGATCCATCTTGGATTATAATATCAGTGACTGAGCACCGTTGTTGATTTTTAAGTGTTAGATGTTTTTATTATGTTTTAGATGTTTTATTTATGGCACGGCTAATTACCTTGCCCTTGTGAGCCACCCAGAGCCCATTGGGGAGGGCGGGATACAAATGTGACAAATAAATAAATAAATCCCAGATGTATAGGCAATCCAAAGCAAAATATATTTCTGGTTTTAGTTTTCCATCCAATTAAGATTAATTTCTAAAAGATTGATGCAAGACAGAAACTTGTCAATGGAAAACAGAAAAATTTCCAGTACTATATTTTTCTATGGAAAATTTCCCATCCCACATATGTAAATATAACCTGTTTAGGGTTGTCAGGACTTTTGTGCTGCAAATGAATCATATTAGATGGGCTAAATGTGGGATATGAAGCATGAACAAACCCCAATGCTTGTACATCATCTAGGCTTGCACATGGTGTATTTGCCTTTTTTTTTTTTGGTAAGCTTATTTATGTTTTGCAAACATTATTTAAATATTTAAATTCTTTATTTATACTTGAAGTGGAAAAATTTCCCAGAAAACGCACATCACTGCTCCTCACCCAAGGGATCATCCCCATAAAATTTCAGAGAGATGAGAGAAATGGGCTTGAATTTCTATCCAACTAAAATTAATGATGAGATTCAGGCATGTGGTATTTATTTTATTTATTTATTTAATTCAATTTATACCCCGCCCTCCCCACAATGCGGGCTCAGGGCGGCTTACAAGTGGCAAACGCCGATATAAAACAAATTTAAAAACATTTATAAATCCCACAATACAAAAACATTCTTAGCAATTATTGACTAGAGTGCTCTAGCTGTTCAACATAATATCAGATGGCATTTTTTTTTAAAAAACTGTTCAGCCTCATCTGCTCCAGGGACTGATGTTCCCTCATCCAGGGTCAGGTAAAGATGGAATAGCGGTGATGTTAGTGGCGGCTCCTACTCATACGCCTGGTGGAAGAGCTCCGTCTTACAGGCCCTGCGGAACTGCATAAGGTCCCGCAGGGCCCGGATCTCCTCCGGGAGCTCATTCCACCAGGTAGGAGCCACCACCAAGAAAGCCCTGGCCCTGGTAGCGGCCAGCCTGGCCTCTTTGGGACCTGGCATTGCCAGGAGGTGTTGGGTCCCAGACCGAAGTGCTCGAGGGGGAACATATGAGGAAAGGCAGTCCCTTAGGTAAGCTGGACCCAGACCATGTAGGGTTTTAAAGGTAAGAACCAGCACTTTGAAACGAATCCGGTACGCTATTGGCAGCCAGTGCAGCACTTTCAGCACAGGCTGGATGTGGTCCCTTCTAGGAAGACCTGTCAACAGCCTGGCCGCAGCATTCTGCACTAGCTGCAGCTTCCGGATTTGCAACAAAGGCAACCCCATGTAGAGAGTGTTGCAGTAGTCTAGCCTCGAGGTGACCGTCGCATGGATCACTGTGGCCAAGTCTCCACGGTCAAGGAAGGGGACCAGCTGCCGCACCAGCCACAGGTGGTAAAAGGCTGACTTGGCAGTGGCTGCCACCTGGGCCTCCATAGATAATGAAGAGTCCAGGAGCACTCCCAAACGCCTAACCTCCGGCGCTGGCACCAAAGGCACCCCATCGAAGGTCGGGAGAGAGAGCCCTAACCCCAAACCACCGTGACTCAGGCCCAGGACCTCCGTCTTCGCC
>NW_015174290.1:623219-646559 GCF_001447785.1 Gekko japonicus
GACCGAATTGTTCTAAATAATTGGGCTGGGTGGGAGCTTGCAGATGCAATCCTGGCCGCATAGAAAACTCTCTTAGCGGCCTTGACTGCCACCTCATAGGATCTCATAAACGTCCTATAGGATGCTCTTGACGCCTTGTCATGAGCGCGATGCCACCTTCTCTCTAACCGTCTCAGTTCCCGCTTCATCAGCCGTAGCTCCTGGGAATACCAGGGCACCAGCTTAGAGCGGGTGCAAAGAGGGTGCCTGGGAGCGATCTCATCAATGGCTGCGGAGAGTCGGTCATGCCAATCCTCCACAAGCTCATCTAACGAGCCGCCAGGGGGCCATGGATCCCGGAGGGCCATCTGAAGCCGAATTGGGTCCATTTGGCTCCTCGGGCGAGCCAAAATCTGCTCGCCGCCTAAACGGAGTCGGGGTGGCACATTCAGAAGAGCCTTCAGTGCATAGTGGTCCGACCATGGTACTGCTTCCGCAGTAATCCGGTCCACTGTCAACCCTGCCGCGAAGATCAGATCGAGCGTGTGACCGGCCCGATGCATGGGAGCCGATACGAACTGCGAGAGTCCCAGTGCCGCCATGGATGACACTTGGTCCGTAGCCCGGCTGGAAGCTGCGTCATCGGCATGGACGTTGAAATCACCCATGACTACCAGTCTAGGGTGCTCCAACACCCAGCCTGATACAGCTTCCAGCAGGGACGGCAGACTACTGGCCGGTGCGTTAGGCAGTCGGTACACCAGCCAGATCGCCAAACTCTCCTCGGCCTCCAGCATAAGGCCGACACACTCTATGCCCGCGATCTCCGCAGGTGGGAGCGCCCTGAAGGAGTAAGCCTCCTGAATGAACATAGACACTCCACCCCCCCGCCCCTTCATCCGTGATTGGTGGAGGACCGAGAAACCCGGTGGGGCAAGCTGGGAGAGAGCCACAGTCTCCCTATTCCGCACCCAGGTCTCAGTCACGCACGTCAGGTCAGCCCGTTGTTCCAGCACAAAATCCCGAAGGACTGTGGTCTTATTATTAATAGACCTGGCGTTGCACAGCACCAATGACGGAAGGGGGTACTCCATCCTGGCCCCACTGTCAGCCTCCCTTGGGATGGGCCATAGGCTGGAAGGGCATCGAGCACATCTGGTACAATCAGATACAGGTAGCATTGCAGAATGTAAGCTTATGTTTGTGGTTGCATTTTACTGATGAACACATGCACGCACTCCTGCATATTGGTAAAATGCTGAGCAAAGAATCTTGATGCAGTCATATCAAGACTGCTGTTTTGTAGTGCTTTCTCAATGTGCACATGCACATCGGTAATAAAGTAGAGGGAAGGGAAAGACTGACATAAACAGAAGTTATGGAAAGCTGTGGCAAACCAAACATGCACAATGCTCATTACAAAATCAAGTAATTAAACAATGGTTCCACTCCATGAACAAGTTAAGACCAACAAGAAGTCTAAACTCCAGGAAGAAATTTCTATTAAGAGAATTTCATAAATTCCTAGTAATCTTTTTAACAATGGTTGTACAAAACAAAAAACGATGGACTAAGAAATACAATTTGAGCCTAGAAGCTTGCACACAATGTCAGAAGGGGCATATTAGTCCAATCAGTCATGAAAATTGGCTACCTTCTCATTTTAAGGGGAAAAGGCAGCTCTGTGGGGTCTACATTGTCTTCCTAGTAACCTAAGGCCCCTTGATTTCCTACACTACAACCCCCACTCCTACAGTATTCTTGCCCAATTCCTTCCTTCCTTCCTTCCTTCCTTCCTTCCTTCCTTCCTTCCTTCCTTCCTTCCTTCCTTCCTTCCCCTACCTACCTACCTACCTACCTACCTACCTACCTACCGGGCACATGCCTTCTTGTTCCCAGTCCCCATGAGGTTTTCCTCAGTCCTCATTTTCTCTATTCTCTATTCAGTCTCTTCACCACTAATCTACCAACCACTCCCTGCAATAGGCTTTAATGTAGGAAGGAGGCCTTTCTCATATCCTGTCTTTTACACTGTGGAAATAGTCACCAAAACAATGACTAGGATCCACATAACACTGTGCTTGTGCATGTGCACGGGGAAGATATTGCTGATCAACCTCAGCGGCATCTTCCCATCTCAAAATCTTTAGAAATAGCTGTTCAAAAGGATGAGGAGGGACTGCAGACACTTGCCAGCCCCAGTTTGGAAAATTTCTGGAGATACGGGGGTGGTGCCTGGGAAGAATGGAGTTTCAGGGTAGTGGCAGTGTCACTTTCACCATGCCCATCTACAAATTCTCCCAGTCTCTAGAATGTCACATGGCTGCAGGGGCTGGTGGTTGTGACATCACTTCTGGTTAATATTCTAGGAGTCCTCCCAGTCTCTGTGGTAAAGAACATTGGGATTTGGGGAAATTCCTACAGCATAAACATTGAAGCAATCCCCCCCCCCCCATTTTTTCTCCCATATATAAAATTAGCTGAGGACAGAGGCAGGAGGTTGCTCACTGCCACCAAGCAAATGGCAACCCTGTTGTTGTGTATTAAGAGATGTATGAGCTTGAGTTCTGAGACAGGATTGTAAATAGACCAATCAGAGCTGTGCAATGTTCTGGAGGGAAGCACTCTGATTGGACCTTATCTGTAAATAGTGATTGGTTAATATCTGACTTGTGGGCGTGGCTACCCAAGCCCGGACTGTTTAAAAGACAGCCTGTTGCTCTATGTTTTGTCTCGTTCTGATTTCTTCTGACTTCGTTAATAAAGCTGATTCACTGTTCACAAGCTGTGTTGAGTCTCGTACTTAACACCTGTATTGGTCTCTGTCATGACACCCAGGAGGTTGCCACCTCCAGCTGCCATCACTCTGGACTTCGAGTCCCTTGAGAAGGCCCAGAGTACCCTCCCAAGCCCATCCAAAATGCCCCCTTTTAATCTGAGAACATAGGCATGATGACCAGGCAGAGAACACTTAAACAAATGGTTTATTAACACAGTACTGGGGCAAGGAAAACAAGCCAAGGTGCTTTAAAATATATACCAGTGTTTAAAGGCAAAATAAACGAATCTAACGTGACTACCTATTTTACTTAACTAGTTACTATTTCAAGGCCCACAGCCCTCTTATACCAGGCCTCCTGCCCACAAAGTATGTAACAACCACCTCAAAGAATTCCTGGACACTGATTGGCTACAATCATTGCTAAGCCTTATGGGGATTGTAGGCTGCCTGCTTTTCACTCCCACACTGGTCTCTCCTGGGACCAGACCGCACTAGGCCTTGCTCCCTGTTAGATCGCCACTAACAAAGATCCGGAGAGTGATTTTAGCAAAGTGATCCAGCTTTATTGAAGTAACGAACAAGCGCTTAAATGCATTCATAACCATTGGGAGCTAGGCTCCTTTTAAAGATTCCCGGGTTAACATAGCCACGCCTATTTACACTTAACAACCAATGAGGTTGTGCGGATAAGGACCAATTAAAGTTCTTCCTGCTCAGGGAACAGTTCCGCTGTGATTGGTCGCCATTCTGGAGCGACCAATAGTGTGTTAGTGTTGATGGAGCCTTGGCTGGCTCAAAGCTTAACATGGGAGGTGAATTAGACGATTCATGTACTACTTTCTATACATTACACTCCCAGTCCTGCACAGATCATGACAGTCTTTTTGGGGAAAGTTTTATGTAGCAACCAGGTTGGGAGTTTTCTGTTTATGAAAACAACATGGGGAACTCCTTGTCTCAGTGTACTATCATCCTGATCAAAATCAGCTCTGGATGCCTAGGAATTTAGTTTTGAACATAGATATCGGAGGGCACTTCTGATTAAAGTCCTCCCCAATTAGAGTTGTCAGGCCCCTGATCCAGGCAGGGGTTCCCCCACTTTTGTGGGCCCCTTTGTGCCACAGGCTCGCAAATGGCCACAAATGTCCTTGAATGTGACAATGATGTCATCTGGAAGTGATGTTATCACATCACCAAGATCAGCAGTGAAGCTCTAGTTTATAGGCAAAACTCTATGGTAGAATTGGGCTCAAACCATAGAGTTTTGGCCAAAAACTAGAGCATCATCCCCATGACGTCAGTGACATGATGTCACTTCTGGGTGATGTCATTGCAGCATGTGTGCAAGAAAACCCCAGGACAGATCCTGGAGCCCCCTGCCAGCAGCCAGGTAGGACCTGGCAACCCTACTCCCAGCAGACCTGATTAATGTGACCAGAATTTAAGATGGGGCCTAAATCAGGACTTTTCAGTGGTGATAAACAGAAGACATATGCACTAGGCTCTGCTACACCTCTCCTCATCCTTCTGCATAGCTATTACTAAGAATTGAGAGACCATGAAAATCAGTATGTGATTCAGCATAGGGGGATGTTGCTGGGGTGGACTAGCAATGTTCTCTCCATGCACATGTTCTCTCCATGCATTTGGCCAGGCTTTATGGTGAATTCCCCACCCCCAGCTCTTGAAAAAATGAGGAATGGGAGGAAAATGTCCTCTGCAGGGATGCTCTAGGAATTTCCCCCAGTTTCTATGGTCTTTACCATAGAGACTAGAGGAAATTTCTAGAACATCACCTAGAAGAGATATCACATCCTCCCTAAATTCTACCCTTCCCAAGCACTGCCCTCCCAAATCTACCAGCGTTTGCCTAGGCAGGGTTGAGAACCCTACATGCACAGGAAGAAGGGCAGCCACACTTGAATCCTATAATATAATACATAGTTACCCCCCATTACCTGATAATTCTGGCTCAATGAAGCAATTGAGTTTTATAGACATCTCTACTGATGAGAACATAATTGAGTTTATTTGACTGTTTCTTAAAACACCAGCAGAGAAGGGGTTACTGTGTTCTGTTCTGAAGAGGTCATTAAAAGTTCTAGCCTTGGCACCAATAAATATTACACTTGTTTGACAATGTTCAGTTTCCGCCAAATATTTCTGAAGTCTAGGAGTGACTGTGTGTGCCACTAGATCCATGCAGGCATGTTCCTCAAGGGAAGCGTATTTGTGTGTGGCGCTGTGTGTAAAAGTTTCAGTTCATAGATAAGTTGCTATACAGTGTACACTGCCCTTCTGTGTGCTCCAGCAATTACTCACTTGAGTGGACAGCATGTAATTTTGGCTTTTCCCAGGGCAGCAATAACTTGTAGTCCCCACTTTTTAATGATTTGTTCAAAGGCTTTTGATGAATATGCACATTATGTACCTTAGAGCGATGCCGGCCTATTTAGCATCTGACTTGATGCCCTTTTCCGAGCCATACAATCTCTGCGGTGCTTAAACGTGAAGTGTTCACAATACTAGGTGCACTGGTGTATGAAAACCCATGTTTAATAGATGTCACACAAGAACAACTTATGTAGGAAAAAGCATTAGATACTTCCCTTGAGTAATGATAATGTGGATTGGAGAGAAGCAAGCCAAATATTTCTTTTTGAATAGGATTCTTAGTCTTCAGCATTAACATGAGCCAGGCAGCCCAAACAAGGCATGGAGTGTTCCTAATCTTAATCCCCAAGTGCAAATCAGGTGAGACTTGACATTCCCTTGGCAGGTAATTGATGTACAGACGGAATACATGAAGTTGCCAGTCTGTTATCTTATTATGGGATTTAATAGCACCTTTCCTCACATTTGAATTCTCAGTCTCCTCTTTTGTGAACAGAAATCAGCTCACTTCCCCTGAAAAACACTCAGTCTGTTGTTGATACTATTTCTTTTTAATTTTAGATATATATCCTGCCTTACAGCTAACAACAATATTTTGTATAAATGGCTCCAGCTCCCTTAAAGGGCTGAAAGGGAAGAAACCCAAGCGTACATGAAGTAGCATAAATTTAGCTCCCTCAGAGTGCCCCTGATTTATGACCAATCAAGCACCTATCGGAATGGTGTACTGAAAGGGAAGCAAGACCTACTGCCTCAACTTCACCGGCCCATTTATGCATGTTCCGTTAATTCAGATGTAATCTGGAAAAGCTAAAAAGGACTTATCCCTAATGATAAATGTGGACGATACGGATCCTAGCCCGCACCAATCAGAGGGCTAGGCTCCAGTCTGAGAGCCTGTGGGACTCTCAGCCACTAGTTTGGACCTATTGGGAAGTGGTGTGTGTGTGTTTTGGGTGGTGGATTCACAGGGGATATAAGCCGGCCTGCGAGCTGGCTAAAGTTGTCTTGTTCTACACCAAATAAAGTACGCTAAGCTGAAATCACTCGTCTGTCTGCGTACTTTTCACTCAGGTTTCAGATCCTGCAGGAACTGAACTGATGTGACCTAGGTTGGGACAAGTGGGCAGGGTCTCTTCAGCTACTGCCTCCAAATTGTGCAACTTCCTCTCCGGCCCAGTCTTAGTGATTCTGGGGCCCTGGAGAATCACTGTCTCCACTACCAGGCTAAGAAAGGGGTGGCCCTCACCCTGTGCAAGGTTAGCAGGATCCATCACTGATGCTGGAAGCCAGCTTCCCAAGCCTTAGATGGGGTGGGATCAAGCAGCAGCAGGAGCTGGCTCTTCTTCTTTCCTCTCCTCTTTCAGGGGCATAACCACGGGCTGTTATGGGTCCCCGAGTGTGGGGCCTGGGGCAGCTAACCATGATGTCCATGGACTAAAATCACTGCTGGTCCCTCCCTCTGGAAGTGAGAGTGACGCCATCCTTACAGACCCTCTGGATAAAGTTTTATACCATTCTTATTGCGCTATTTGAATTGTGTACTTCATGGGGCGGCCAGCTCTGGGTTGGGAAATCCCTGGAGATTGTGGGGGTGGAGCCTGAGGAGGGTGGAGTTTGGGGAGGGGAGGGACCTCAGCGGGGTACAGTGCCATAGAGTCCACAAATCTACCTTCCAAGACAGCCATTTTCTCCAGGGAAACTGCTCTTTGTTGGCTGGAGACCAGTTGTAATTCCTAAAGATCTCCAGCCACCACCTGGAGGATAGAACCCTAGTAATCCACCTTGAGTCTCAGTGAGAAAGCAGGACTATAAATGCAGTAAGCAAGGAAATAAAGTGACATCTCACTGTTCGTGATGCTCTCCCTCCCCAAAATGCTTCTAGGGATTGCCAGCGGAGGGGTAACAAACCTAGTGTGTGTGCGTGTGTGTGTGTGATCTGTAGCTAGAATTTATTGACCCTTCACTCACCTTCTCAGTAGGGGTTACTGAAAGGCAGCCTTCTGGGCTATCAGTGCCCATCCAGGCTGAAATCTCTTCACTGAAATATTACTGCACTCCATACATACCAAAACATGGGCTGAGAGGATGCTGACCTTTTCACCACCATCCTGTGTCACTAGCCTAATCCCCTCTAGCTGCTAAACGTATGAAAGGCTGACTTGAGTGAACTCCCTTTTTCTTTATACTCCTCTGGGTGTTTGCCAATTTATCTTGTATTTTTAGCCAAAATATGCATGGTTCCTGCCACTAGTTCAGGCAGGACACAAGCAGCCAAATAGATTATCAGGACTAGGTAATGTAGTCCAGCCACTTCAGGTGAAAAAAAAGCAGGTGAAAAAAAATCAGGTGAAAAAAAAAGCTTCCTCCAAGATGTGTGGCCATAACAGACCAGGGTTCTTTCATTGCGGGCGCATGGGAGCTGCGTCACAGAGCCCAATTCAGATTGTAAAGATGCCAGGAGGTTTGGGGCTGGGAAATAGGTGAATGTGACACTGGACTACATGGTGATGTCACGTCTGGGGTCTTGCTCAGACATGATGTTGACATAATGTCACATCCCCCCCCCCCCGTTCTCATCCAGAGTTGATGGCAGGGTGGGGCAGTGACAAGACAATGCCCACCTAGAGTGGGCAATTAGCATCCCTATCATATTGTGACCAAGGTACGGCGGGGAGGGACTCCAGAACTCCCCCCACAGGTTTCTTGAGCCACAATGGCTCCATTTTTGACCACCTGCAGGATCGTATGTGCACTGAATACAGCTCATGCAGACCCATAATGGGGCAAAAAGCACCCTCCCCCTAAGTGTTGAAGGGGGAAGGCTGGAACACGTCCTCCTCCTCCTCGGGCACCACAGCCCCGAATCTGGTCCTGCGGCCCTTGAAACTTCCCTGCAGCTGCAAGGTGAATCAGGTCAGTTGGGGTCCCTGGCCCAATTCCTGGACAAATATATTGTGTAGTCTGGACCTAAAGCCAATTTGAGAGTGACTCTCCCACATTCCCCCTCAGTCCTGAAGCAACCAGTCAGCCCAGATTGCCAGATTTTAGGAGATGGGAGGGATGATGTGATTGCTGCTGCCTGCTACCAAGAGGCAGAGGCTAGTCTTGTGCCTCCTCTGCTTGGTTATGACACACAAGATGCCCAGCCTCCCATGAGCCTAGAATTCCACTCCTGGAGTTGCATCCAGTTGTTCATCACAGAAAGGAGTGCAGATTTTTTTTTTTTTGCCATTTCCCCCTCCCCCCAAGGGGACTGCTGTGGGAAGTGGAACATGGCAAAAATCCACATCCACCGATATTTGTTCAGGGGGCCAATGTTTTTCTCGGGGAGGCCTGCAGTTATATGTCTGTGCGGTACTGCCATGTCATGCCATGCTCATACTTCTAAAAACTAAATAATAAATACGATAAATAATACTTGCATTAAAGTTGTGAGTGAGCAATTTGGCTGCTGCATAAATTAGTTTGCTCTGGAGCCATTCCTCCTGAGCTAAGACAAAAATGGGTGAACCGGAGGCTAAAAACCAGTGAGCTAGCTCACACTAATCCAGCTTAGAGGGAACACTGGCGGGGACTCAGGCTCTGCTCCTCCTTCTGTTTGTCCCCTCATTGTCCTGCTGGGGGTGTTTCCAGGGGGTTCTTTGGCACCAGGGGGTCCCATCCAAATGGAGGGGGGAATGCAGCCATCACGACCCCACTGGCTGGGACTCAGAGGGGGGGGGAGTTTAAGGAGCAGCATGAGAAACAAGAAGCTGCTGGAGTTGGGCTGATTTTCTCCTCTCCATCTTTCTGCCGCTCTGGCAGTGTTTTGTGGCTCTTCTATCCGGCAACAGCCAGGTCAGCACCCGGGACCTTTTCTCATTGGCTGCCTCGGCCCCGTCCTCTCCCACCCCCTCCAAAGGGGCAGGACCGGGCTCCGTCCAACTCCAGCGCCTCTGCCTGGCCCCCACTGTTGCTCCCATAGCTACCTGGACCTCCCTCCACACTGGACTTCTTCCACCTTGGCAAAGGCAGCAGGAATGGGGGGCTTGCCCCGGGAGGACCTGTAGCTCCTACTGCCCCTCCTGAGTGGGCTCCTGGTGGTAGGTAAGCCCACCCCACCCAGGGGGAGGGGCCCATAAAAACCATGGGGGGCAGGCCTCATGGGCCCCGTGGTAGCTATGGGCCTGGATCTACCTTATGAAATGGTGGGAGAAAAAGCCCCCCCCCCATACCCATTCAGGTGAGGAGGAGTTTTGCTTTTATTGTTAACATAACAGGGCCTTTTGGGGCCAAAAGGAAATAATTTTTAAAAATAAAATTAACTTATTTGACTCTTGTTCTTTGTGATATAACCTCTTTCCCAGTTTTTATGGAACAAAAGAAGCAGGTCCAAAAATCTTGGATTCAGAGTGCGAAATTTATTTCCATAGCCTCCCTTATCTCCTCAGATTCTTCTTCCTGTCCTATGTTTTAATTGTTGCTTTTATGTTTTTGTATGTATTTTAACTCTGCTTTTGTTTTAAAGATATGCCTTGTGGGGTTAATAGTTTTAAAATGTGGTTTAATTAGGTATGCTTTAATTTGTTAGCCACCTTGGTGGCCTTTGAGAGGACAGAAAGGTGGGATATAAATTTTGTAAAATAAATGAAGTGGCTAACAAAGTGGCAAAAACTACAAGGAACCAAAAGCATGATAATCATCGAACAAATTAAAAACCAGCTCACAATTAATACAGTTAAAATTCCTCAATAACAGTTTACCCTCTGGAACAAAATCATCTTATACACCTTTATACCCACTTGGGTAGGCCAACCCTAGCAGGCCTGCCACAGAGAAATCCCATGACCTAAAGATCGCTAAACAGACATTACTAAGCAAAGCTTCCACCAGGAGAAGGCCAAGGAGTATAATCGGTGCATATGAGTACACCAGGTGATTAGAGTTCCCAGCTCTGGGTTGGGAAATACCAGGAGATTTTGGGAGTGGAGCCTGAGGAAGGTGGGGTTTGGGGAGAGGAGGGACTTCAATGGGGTATTTTGCCATAGGGTCCACCTTCCAAAGTGGCCATTTTCTCCAGATGATCTTTGTCAACTGGAGATCAGTTGTAATAGCACGAGATCTCCTGTCACCACTTGGAGGTTGGCAATCCTACAGGTCATATAGTTCAAGAAGTCGCCCCAGAATTAACTGTTCTGCCTCAACCTCATGTCCTTAAAGCCCAGGCACCCATCCTTTGCTGATCCCTGGTCTTCTCTCACAGCTCCCCCGTAGTACGAGTTGCTTTTCTCCTGCTCTGGGTTCCAGGCTTTTTCCCACAGGAGTAAAAATAACTAAAAAATGACTAAGTATATTTCTGGTTCTCACATTATTATTAAGATATCATGAGTTATGACAAATTAAGAATAGATAATTTCCCTAGATCTTAAAGTGTCATTTGTGGGTACCCATTAGGCTTTACAGTGCTTAATATGAAGGGCAATAATTTCAAAAGGGACAAAAGACTGTAAACACCAGTGGTTTGTGTACCTCATTTTAAATCCCTTAAGAGTTTTATATGTTCATTAATTTCCATACCTATTCACCTACCGGTGATTTCTTCTGCTCTAGCGACAAAGTTATATTTCATGAACCTGATCCTAAAAAAGCTGCTCCTGATCCAGCTGTAGGTATGTGGCTCCAGATGTAGATAAGTCTTATGATGTCGATTTGTGCTTCTCCATTTGCTATGCGCTGAAGCACAAATAATTTTGGAAAATGACCTTAGGTTTTGTCACATAGCATATTTATAGAGACTGAATTTCCAAGAAAGAAGAAAAAATAACATTGGGGATAAGCCTCCCATTTCCCCCACCCTCAGCAATGCTCCTTCTAAGCTGTGGAATCTTGTGAGCAAAAATTCTACTTTGTGAGCTACTGGCATTAAAGTTGTGAGTGAGGGATTTGGCTACTGCATAAATTAGTTCACTCTTGAACCATCTTTTCTGAGCTAAGATAAAAATGTGTGAGCCGGAGGCTAAAAACCTGTCAGTTAGCTCACACTAACTCAGCTTAGAGGAAACACTGACCCTGGTGGAGGAATTATCTGTCCCCAGACTCAACTTTCTGCTCCTGAGAAACCGAAAAGTGGGGGGAAATGGCCTCTGCACAGTGATACTCTAGTAGTTTCTCCTAGCCTCTATGGTAAAGATGTCTAAAATATCACCCAGAAGTAACATCACATCCTCCCCAAACTCCACCGTCCACAGCATCTCTCGGCATTTGCTGAGGCAGTGTTTGGAATACTAATTGTGGCACTATAATCTACCCACAACAGAGGTACAGCCACTGGGTGCAGAAAGGACATAGACACATAGAAATGTATATTGAGAACCCCAAATGGGCTAGATGGAGAGAATCCACTGCCCTATATGCACATATTTATATACATGTAGGCCTTTTAGTCTGAGTTATGCACAGTACTTGGAATGATGGCCGTGATTAGATGGTTAGGTGAGATGGTACCTTTTAGGTTATCTTAGGCTCTATGTGGCTTACTGAAAAAATGCCAAAGGCTGCTTTTATATATTTTCCTCCTATTAGGTCTTGAATAAGAGGTTGTAGGGCTTTAAAAAATACTCTTCACAGGTCCAGTCCTTGTCCATTCATGTGTTTAGCAAGTGCCATAAACTGCACGCTAATGGAATTGGAGAGTGCCTTGGAGGATTTATGAAACATTACAGTGGGCACAGTTTAACTAGCAAAAGCAAGCTCATTGCTTCTTTAGAATAAGAGGCATAGAGGTACCAGGGGACCTTCTTAACATCAACTGGCCCTGGTATCAAGTATTCCCAGGCTACCCATGTAATGTGAATTATTAGCAGATTGGAAGTGACATCAATTAGTTATAAGGCTGGGTTTCTGATGGAAAATAAAAATGAGCTGCTGTACACAGAAATCTCAAATTCATCTCTACATTGCCTAGGGATTTTTCCCCCTTCCCTCCCCACAATATCAATTATCAGTTTATAATATAATATTGTTGACTTAACAATGATATATTTCCGGCTGAAGGCAGAAATGCATTTTGCATTAATAAATTGTTTTGAAATGGGTTTAAGGAATATTTCATTACAGATGAAAGGCAGCTATAAACTGTATTTGGTGGTCTCTCAATCACTCCTACCTGTGGCCTGCTTATGTGGCTGGGCATTTATCAGCATGGCAGGAAATATTATACATGCGATAGACAGCTATTAGTTCTCCTAAAGCCAGAAGTCCTCCTACCTTATACCCCCAACGCCATGGGAAAAATTCACTTGGTATTTTCTTTCTGGCAACTGTGCGGCTGTTCATAATTTGATGGAAAATTGATTAATCACACATTTAACTCAATGCAAGATCTTCTGCACTGTAATAAATTATGGCCATTAATCAATAAGTACAAAGTAATTCCAGGAGTCTGGAGACATGCTGGTTTCTAATAGAAAAGCTTGCGCTGAGGCCTTCGTGCCAGTGACCACTTCATCTGAGGTATTTTGCACCTGCCTCAATCCAATTAGATGACATAATTAATGAATCTCAATGCGCTTGATAATTTGTTATACAAAAGGAAGAATGTTTTGGCACATCCATTAAATTCTGATGTACAGCCCCTCTCTGCAAAGAAACAGAGAGTTACAGAAGGAGCTCGGCTTGTACGGACTGTACATATCCTGTGAGTAAATAGTCAAATCAAGGATGAAGGGAAGCCCAAATGAATGAGTCTCCTCTGCTAGCAAATGAATGGAAACAATCTGTGCATTAGGGGGGGAGAAAATCCATGCCATCTTGCTTCTTTTATGACAAATTAAATGGTATGATTAGAGTAAGTATTCAGGAAGTATTGTTTCCCAGCCGGCCTAATCAATGTTTCCTTGGTTAAGTATCAGTTACAGTTTTACATATCACAGTCCTTTTGCACCTGTTCAAGGGAACCAACAAATAGGCACTCAGTAGATTTTACAGCAAGAGAAAAGCATGCAAAGATAAAAAGAAAAGCCAGGCCTCTGGTAATTCTGTCACTAAGAGACGACATGAGCAGATTTTGTTTAGAGACTTTGAAAAACAATTAGCTGAGGATTAGAGGACTAAAAGGGCCTTTCGTAGCTGTACCTGGAAAATGCTTTGCCCATTTAATGCCTTCTAAGCTGTCATTGTGCTTGAACTTCAGTCCCAGTGATTAATGAAAAGCTGGAGGGTGCAGCCAGGAGCTAAAGTCTCAATTATGAAAAAGCAGTAACTAGTTTAATGTGCTGATGCTTTTATACTTAAAGTGACAGCTGTGAAAAATGGCAATATTTCCAATCATGCTTTAATAATTTATCATTCATTTATTGGCATGTCCAACATACTTTACTTCCACTTTTCTTTTTCTCCTTCGAGGTTCACGGTGGCTTGACTTATAGAAGGGCAAAATCTATCGCAGGTCTGCAAAGCTCAACTTTCCTTTGACAAAACAGCCAACTGACTCAGTCACAGTAGAACAGTTAGGTACTTCTCCCAACACTTGCTGCTTCCATGACCACTACTTTAGTTACTATCTCTAGTATCACTGCTACTGTTTGGTTAGTGTCATGGTGCCAGGTACCAGGGGAGGTTGCACCGGTTCACTATTTATATTTTATTTATATATTTATTTTGATATTTGTACTTTGCTCTTCTTCCCACTGGGGGCTCAAAGGAGCTTGCATCATCACTGATTTTTCCAGTTTCCATGTAGTAGTTGTGATGGGCTTTTCCTGGGGGCTCGGGGGGAATCCACCCGTAGTCGTGGTGCCGGGCTTCCCGGCGGGAGAGACGATGCCGGGGTCGGAGGTGGTCTGCAAAAGGGAGCTGAACCAGGACCTCAGATAGGCAGGAGACGGGGTTCACAGCACCCCTGGAGTCCCTCTGCCCCGTGCGCAGGATGCTGCTCTCCCTCTTCTCTCTAGCCGTCCTTAGCAGTTTTGCTCCCTCGCTCGTTGTTCCTCCCCGGTCCTTCCCAAATGCTCCTCTTTTATTTCCCCTCTCCACCCCCGGCACCACCTCTCATCCCCACCTCCCCTCCTCCCAGCTTGGCCCTGCCCTCATTTATTTTTTTTGGTAAACAAATTTTATTTTCTCAGGAATACAACATGTAAAATTAAATCATTTCATTCTATCAATTGTCTACCCCATTCCCAGTTCCTCCCCTCCCTCCGGTGGCTTCCCGCAATGCTTCCACCCCTGCTCCAAATTACTTCATATCATCAACTATATCAATTTCTTATCATTACAATCTAAAGATAACATCATTTGACTTAATATTGATCTAAACATATTAAGTTTTGTTTCACATCCCAGTTCTTTTCCAGATATAGCCCTGCCCTGCCCTCATTTATAATCATGGATGCTCCCCGGGCGTCTGGGGTGTGGTTGCAGGTGAGCCGGCGGCGGTTTCAGCTTTCTTCCAGCAGGATTGGAGTCTCGGCTCCTTGGGTGGATTCGACGCGGTGCTCGCTGAGAGGGTCTTGCCCTGCTGGCATTACAATCTGCACTCAAGCCACTGGGAGTCGAGCCGTTGGTCCCTGCTTCCTTCAGGGGCTGCAGATCTGTCCCTTCCCTGTTCCTCTGCTGTTGTTGGGGTGAGTTGGGGTGCATGTGCATCTCCAGGGGTGGGGAATCACGTCCCGGGACCGGGGAACCGGGACAGTGGTTAAGACCACAGACTCTATTGCCCCCATAGACGGAAGAAAGAGTCATACAACAGTGGTTGAGAAACTAAAGGCCACTTTATTTATTACAAAACAATGGCAAGGGCTAGCAGTATAAAGTGGCATGATCAAGGCCTGCCATGACGATCCCTCATCCACAGCCGCACGGCCTGTGTAAAGTATCCATCAAAGGCACTCCAAAAGGCAGTCTGCCCTCCTCATCCCTGGCCGCAAGTGATGATCCTGACCCCTCCACACTCCAGGGTTGCTGATAGGTGCTTACCGAGCTGCAACAAATTTCCCTTAAACCAAACTCAGCCACCGTAAGGGTCAAGCTTCTGCTTAGACCCCTGCACCCACTAAATACCTAATACTGCCATAAGCCTTTGCCATAAATCCTGCAGAAAAATATCAATCCCCCTTTCTCTGGTCTGACATTCTAACCACTGCTCCATGTGGGCTCAAATCAAGAAGCAAACAGGAAGATTAGCCATGTTGGTATGCAGTTAGAACAGTTCAATTTTGTCTAGTAGCACTTTAGAAACCAACAAGGTTTTGGGGACATCTGATGAAGGGAGCTTTGGCTCTTGAAAGCTTATATCTTGAAAATCTTGTTCTCTAAGGTGCTACTGGACTCATATCTAACAAGGAAGATTAGTTTGCATTAGACTGATAAAACTAAAACATACATACATACATGTATATCATTTACTACTAGTTGTACACACAGAGACCAATTCTGGGATCTAGTGTATGGTCTTAAGCAATGCTATAACCTTCTAAGTCTACTGAAGTCTGAACTCTGTTTAGGATTGCATTGTTTAAGGAAGCTTCCACATGGGTTATCTGCCCTGGGTTCAATGTTGCTGGGAATCAGGTTTTTTCCCCCTGCTTCCACACAGCATTGTGGTATATTTATGCACCTCCTGGGGTTCCCCACCTTTTTACAATCTTTCTCAAACCTGGGAAGGATTGTAGTAAAGCCTGTGTGGTTCCTATAGGGACAGAGAAATCTGACAGATTTTCCCACCCACATGGCAGCCATTTCCTCCTTCCACCACAGGGGGCCTTTTTGTTTTGCTTTTTAAAAAAAACTCAGTTTCATATTGTTACGTCAGTACTCCATAATAACAATGTGTTACAGGTTCTATGAATTCCTATGTTTCATTTTTTTTATAAGTCTCTAGTGCCTCCCTTGCAGAGATATAAGGGGAAAGGCATATCTCTGCAAGGGAAGATGCTGGAGACTTACTTTTTTTTAAAAAAATGAAGGCTGGGAATTCACTGAACCTGTTACCCTGAAAATTATTATAGTATATTGATATAACAATATGAAATTGATTTTTTAAAAACTAATTGAAAAAGTCCCAGTGGCCCAGAGGAGGGAAGATGACTGCTGTTGGAGAGCTGGAAAACTGCAGGAAAAACTATCACATGGAAGCCCTGTGGCCACTATGCTATATTGGCAGCTGCACTGGCAATGGGGAAACCATACTAGCCTGTTTCATTGTGGAAAGTGCTGAAGACCACAATTTTATGGTGGAGCAGGCAACTAAATATATAGCCAGTCAAAGCCATGTGAAGAAATGCCTCTGGAGATATGGAGTGCTCTCCAGACAGGTAAGTTCTCCACACAATCAGTTCATTCAGGAGCCAGTTTGGTGTAGTGAAGGGCGGGGTATAAATCCAATCTCCTCCTCCTCCTCCTCTTCATTGTTACTTGGGGTAACAGAATGAGTGACATCACTGGCTGGGTCTGTGTCAAGTCCTTGAGGCCCTGCCAGAACCATGGGGGCTCAGCTTACCTGATAATGTGTCAGCCCCGCCAGAGGTCATCCTGCCAGAGCAATGGTAACCACCAAGCCTCTGCTGGGCAGGACATGAACTGAGGCCTGCAGCATCACCACCACCCCGACCCACTCTCAGTCTGCAGGAATGGTGGCAGCAGAAGGCCCAGGTATTACAAATGAGGCCAAGTGCCAGGCTAGCTGCATACTACCCCACCGTTGAACTGGAACAGTTCCCTGAGGATGGTTGTTCATTGCAGATTCCTGAGCAGAGCACAGTACAACCATGAGGAACTACTGTAACTCCAGCTGGGCCCAGTTGGATCAACCAGTTTACAAAGCTACAGTCCGTGTATGCTGGATTCAGCTTCAGGCTTGTGTGCTCTTGCAGTCCACACCTTGCCAAGTGATCATCTGCAGGGTAAGTCCTGGCTCTCCAGAAGACCAGCAGACTGGGAAGCCTTAGGCCAGAACAGTTGGAGTCCCAGATCTCCTCTGTGGTGCATAGTGCCTTTTAACTTCTTCAGCTGGTTTTGTAGCTACAACCGTTCCTGAGACTTTCGAGAACTCCTGCCAGACTAACTGATGGAACAAGGTTCTGGTTCAGTAAATGGCAGATTAATGTGTTCATGTGAATGTGTGGATTTCTCAGCTGGAGAGCATGGTATGTGTGATGATATGAGATAAAATAAAAGTTCTGTGTCCATGATAGCCCATTTAAAAATACAAGTTACCTCCCTTCAAGAGCTTCATGAGGAGGTTGGTACCAGCCAATCCCCCTCCCTGCCGCCCCGATCCAACTCGCCCCCATTGGAGCTTGATGGGGTACGACCATCGCGAGTTGTCATTCACCGGAAGTCTAGCCTGGAGCGCTGAAGTAACCGCTCCCAAAGTTCCAGCTTGTGGGGAGTGAGCTCCTTTTGCTCTGAAATGTCCCGCTGCTCCGAGGCCAGCAATGGTGCTCAAAGGTGTTACCAGATCAGAGCGTATAAGGAAACTAAAAAAAGTAATCTACATGGCAAAGCGATTCAGCGATAAAAGAAACCGTAAGTTAAGGTTCAAAGAGAAAGACATATATAAAAAGGGTGGTGGAATACATATCGGTAGAGCGAATCGGCATAGCTCCGAAGAAAAGGGGGGGGACTCACGGAGGAAGAACCCTACCCAGTAGCGAAATTACAGCATGAAAGCATGCTGGGCTTAAGTTTTTAACCACCCGATTAACCACAACTGGGCTAATCATCTACAACATAGAAAAGATCTTAGAACTTTTTTGAACTTTTACCAAAGTATAAACAATGTCTCAGTGAGGGGGAAAAATGGCGTCCAGAGGCAGAGGTTCTTCAGGAAATAACAGCACAGCATCACCAGTCACAAGACCGGAAAATACCAGTGAGTTAGCCACTGCGATTTCTGAAGCCATGCGCCCTCTGCTGGATCAGCTGACGAACCTCAATCAGAAATTTGACACTTTACAGAAGGAGCTCAAAGAAACTACAGCCAAATCAGAGAAGTCAGCCAAAAAGATAAAAAAGTTTGAAATGAAGACAAAAGAAATAGATCAAAGAATGGACATTGCAGAAAAAGAAAGAGCATCTGGAAATCAACAACAATTACAGCTACAAGTGGAAAGATCTCTTTATGTCCTGAGATTTCAGGGGGTGCCAGAAGAAAAAGGATGAGAACTTAAGAGAAATCATAAGCAAAGCAATGGCCCCCTTGATTAATAATAAACCTGAATTAATACAAGCTGACATTAATATAATCTACAGAATTTTTTCAGAGTTTATTAAAAAATAATCTCCCAGGGGAAATCTTTGTGAAATTTGCAAAAAGATCAACAAGAGATTTAATACTTAAAGCATTCACAGCTACATCAGTCAAAATTCAAGATGAGGCGATAAAAATGTTGAAAGATGTTCCATACGAAATACACAAGAAAAAGAAGCAATATAGAAATATTACAGCATTTCTACAAAAGAACAATGTCCAGTGCAGATAGATTTTTCCAGAAGGTCTTTTATTCAAGAAAAAGAAGGAAAAGATTGACTCTTTATTAAAAGCAGAACTCTTTCTTAAACAACAACAAACCACGACCAAACAAAGAAATGGAGCAGAGAAAGGGAAGGCAATGGGGAAAAAACAGTGATCAACAGAAATCCAATACGGAGAGTTCATCTTCTACAGCTACTTCCATGTCTTTGGGTGAAATTTTTGACTCTGACTCTGATTCCGACCTAGGAGTAACTGCTCCTAAATCCTTTAAAGTCAATCTCCCCTGGCAAAAGAAGAAAAGTAAAGCTAAGAAGAAATCTAAGTGAAGATCTGAGACTGCCTTTCCCCCCCCAGCCAGAATAACGAGACAGACAACGGTTTGGAATAAAAACAAGGGCCACTTTATTAACTATTTAACATTGCAGCAATACAACTAAGCAAGCATGGAACAGGCAAGGCAGGCATCACTCCCTGACCAACCCCCTTGTCCTTGAAGGGTGGGTGACCCAGCTCTGATCGTGAGCCAACTCTCTGGCTCGTGACTAGCAGCCCAGCAAACTGGTTGCCCCCTAGGAGCGCCTACCCCTGAAACCTTCCAACCTGCAGGGAGGAGCCTGCCCTAAAAGGTTCCCAGTGGAGGTGATCACCATTCCCCACCCAGGACCCTGAAATTTGAAGGCAGTTCCTGATGACCCCCTGTTCCCTAATGGGGTATGCCGTAAGGTGCTCACCAGTTCCGTTTTCTTGCTTGCACAAACCTGCCAAGTGACCAACCTATTTAATGTCGTCCACCTCAAACATCCCCTCAGTCCACTGCCCTCAGTGTAAGGTAGGCGAAAACACCCCCACCCATTCAGCCAATCAGGGTGGAAGTGAAAAATTCCTACCTGGCCCCATTGGCGACCAGCAACAGCCTGCACTAAGAGCAGGGCGGGAGGGTGGGCAAGCACCCCCACGTCAGGATGCATAGCATCCTGCTTTGTTGCCGTCCCGATTCTTCGGGGCAGCAAAACAGCCCCCGCCCACCATCGGCATTGCCGGGCTGGCGGGAGCGCCGATGCTGTCATTTAATGAAATCGTAGTATTATCCAGATGTGGTTTAATACCTAAAAAAATCTTTGTCTTTTCTATTTGAACACTTTTATTACAGTTTAAAGAATTGAATATAATCTCTATCATGTAGACATATATCCAAAGCGTATGAATAGATTATCTAAGTGCCTTGTTACTTTCTTTCGTAGTTTTAGTTTTGTAGTTTTAGTTTTGTAGTGTTTAGTAAGAAAAAATAATAAAATTTTATATAAAAAAATACAAGTTACCTAGCAATTACCTAGTGGTGAAGATACACATGTGAACCAGCCCAAAGATGTAGGAATGGATGAAAATAGGAGACAATAGGTGACAGTGGAGAAGTAAGTAAAGAAAGTTTAGGAAAGGTTTGTTGACAATGTGAGTCTTGAGAACAAGATGCTGAGCTACAGACTGGAAGGTATGTAGTTCAGCAGTTCGAGACCCTAGTGCTGTGTGATGGAGTGAGCTCCCGTCTCTGACCCCAGCTCCTGCCAACCTAGCAGTTTGAAAGCAAGAAATTGCAAGTAGATAAATAGGTACCGCTTTGGTGGGAAGGTAACAGCATTCCGTGCATCTCGGCATTTAGTTATGCTGGCCACATGACCATGGAAACATCTTCGGACAGTGCTGGCTCTTCGGCTTGGAAATGGAGATGAGCACCACCCCCTACAGTCGGATTTGACTGGCTTTCAAGCAAGGAAAACCTTTACCTTTACCTATTCAGGATATAGCTTCAAGTCAGAAAAAGGCATGCAGTTGGGAATGGGAAAGTGACAAAAGGGCATTTGACACCTGAGGAGCTTGTGAAGTTCAAGTGGACTGGACTATAGGGCAGTTCGGTGGATAGGGAACTGGTTAGAGGACTGCACCCAAAGAGTGGTGGTCAATGGTGTTTCATCAGATTGGAGGGAGGTGTCCGGTGGGGTGCTGCAGGGCTTGGTTTTGGGCCCCGTACTTTTCAATATTCTTATCAATGATCTGGATGAAGGGGTAGAAGGGCTACTCATTAAATTTGCTGATGATACCAAATTGGGAGAAGTAGCAAACACCCAAGAAGATAGAGTTAAAGTTCAACAAGACCTGAATACTCTGGAGAAGTGGGGAATTGCAAACAGGATGCAAGTCAACAAAGATAAATGCACAGTATTACATCTGGGCCACAAAAATGTCAAGCACAAATACTGGATGGGGGATACGTTTCTAGGGAGTAGTGTATGCGAAAGAGATCTTGGGGTAAGAGTGGACTGTAAACCAAATATGAGCAGTCAATGTGATGCAGTGGCAAAAGCAAATTTAGTCTTGGGTTGTATTAAAAGGGCCATAGCATCGAAATTGCAGGAGGTCATAGCCCCTCTGTATACTGCCTTGGTCAGGCCGCACCTTGAACACTGTGTGCAGTTCTGGAAGCCTCACTTCAAAAAGGATGTGGGCAAAATCGAGAGGGTGCAGAAGAGAGCGACGAGGATGATCAGGGGTCTGTAGACTGAGCCCTACAAGGAAAGGCTAAGGGCCTTGGGAATGTTTAGTTTGGAGAAGAGGAGATTGAGGGGGGACATGATTGCTCTCTTTAAATATTTGAAAGGCTGTCTTTTGGAGGAGGGCAAGGAGCTGTTCCAGTTGGCAGCAGAGGATAGGACCCAAAGCAACGGGTTCAAATTACATGCAGAAAGGTATCGGCTGGGTATTAGGAAAAACTTTTTCACGGTCAGAGTGGTTCAAAGGTGGAATCAGCTGCCTAGAGAGGTGGTTAGCTCCCCTTCACTGACAGCTTTCAAGAAGAGGCTGGATGAATATTTGTCAGAGATTCTTTAGGCTGGTCCTGCACTGGGCAGGGGTTTGGACTAGATGGTCTGTATGGCCCCTTCCAACTCTATGATTCTATGAGTACAGCAAATTTTATTATATTAATTAAATTTAATGTAAATAAAACACAAACTCTGCACAGATAAGACCACAGAAAAACAAACCAACAAATACAGGCAATAAAATGGTTCCTTTCATAAATTTGCTATGTTCCAGGTCCATAGCTAGAAAATTTTCAGTGGGGAGGAAGAACCGTTGGGGCTGACATAAAACCCCCCAAATCAAATCAAATAGATCTCCCTTTCTGCTGTTGCTGTGTGGGACTCCAAAGCTCAGTCATCTATCTCTGGCCCCATAAAGCCCTCGGCTTTCCTGAACGCTCCTGTGGGAAAGGGATTGCAGGAACTTCGGGTCCCTTCTGAGGCTGCAGAGCAAGAATATTCACATATTCTTAGAAAGGCAAAAATAAATAAATAAATGCAGATTTATCAACAGGTTAAAAGTATTCCAATATTATGTAGCACATGTCTGTGGTGGGAAAACAATGTGCTGGAATGTTCCAGTGTGAGTGCCAACAGATTTTTTTTTTTAATTTGCAGATTATTTCATCCAAGATTCCCGTCTTTGGAGTTCTCTATAATTACTCTTCATATTTCTCTTCCTTAGCTCTGAACCACTTCAAAAACCCAGGCCTACAGAGGCATGGAAACATTAATAAAATCTTGACATTTGCTATTGATAGACTTTAACTGAAATGGTCATGATTATTGCCACATACTTTAAAGAAATATTTTTCTCTAGAAAAAATGTAATGGGCCATACTATAGTCAAAAATGAAAAAAAATCAGGTAAAATAAATCTACCAATTAATGCCTGGAAATACATTGGGGGTGGGGATAGTCGTGTGTATACAGTTCTGAGGGAAAAATGCTACAAATTCTTAAACCCATATTTGACACACACACCCTTAACTTAAGATCTGTGATACCAACACTGGTAAATCTTGTAAATGCGTTAGTAATAGAAGGAATGTTTTTCACACAGCTGATGGTTTTCTGCTAAAGCAGATACTGGATAAAAACAATCATATAAATATGCTACTGAACTCTAACCTTGCTTTAGACTGCAAAATTTTCTTATTACCATACTTAAAAGGAATGGTTCTAAGAATAGAAGGAATACTGCTGTTTCATATGACAGTGGCTGCCAGAATATTATATGCCAGATATTGGAAAACTAAAGAGATTCCCAGGCAGGGGGAATGTAGTGTATTGGCCTCCCCAGCTTGCCATAATGAGAGGTGCTGGAAATCCAGCTGTTTAACAGTTTCTCCTTCCAGTTCCAGTGCAGCTTGGCTCTTGCTAGTAGGCTGTTCAGTTCAAGGCTTCCTCTAAAGTCACCAGCTAGTGGCTAGCACCTGGTGGGATACTGGGAGGTGGGGACATAGAGAGTGCTGACTTTTCAGCTTCCTTCCCTTTTTCTTCTTCTTATTTTATGGATCCCTCCGGCTTCCCTCTCTATTTTGTGGATCTCTTCCTGTTCTTCTTCTCCCATTTTATAGCTCCTTTCCTTTCCTTTCCTTTCCTTTCTTTTCCTTTGCTTTCCTTTCCTTTCCTTTCCTTTGCTTTCCTTTGCTTTGCTTTGCTTTGCTTTGCTTTGCTTTCCTTTCCTTTCCCTTTCCCTTTCCCTTTCCTTTCCTTAACCCTCATCATGACTCCACCAGAAGGGAACTTTCTGACTTCTAAATAGGAACAGTACCTAGAGAAAGCTGCAGAGTATCTTGTGTTGTTTTCCCTCACTGCCATTAGGCGCTCTCACCACTGTGGTGACCTTCAGCATGGCTTTTTTTTTTTTT
>NW_015174290.1:646571-678767 GCF_001447785.1 Gekko japonicus
CTTGGGCCTCAATAGAGGCCCCGCCATACTGATCCTTGACAGCAGTCTTGGCAAGTGTCCACTCCTTGCCTACTCTTGTTGTTTTTAGGATATGTTTCTGTGTCTCACCACAGGAGCTATTTTACAAGGAGCAGTTCTTCCTGCGTCTTTTAAAATTGTGTCTTTCATTTGCCTTTTTATACATATCTTTATTAAAATAACCTTGTCTTGGATCCGATGTTCTCTTGCATTTCTTTCCGACTGTTACAGAGACTTTCCTCCACTGTGGCTCTTGCTTCTTCTGCCATTAGCACTTCTGTGTGCATACAGGCTCCTTGAAAAACACTGATCTTGTGCACCTGGGAGTTTTAGGGCAAAGGAAGTGAGCACAACAACACAGGAAAGCTTCCATGGCAGCCGGGGAGAAGTGTGACAGGAACAGTGTCATAGGGTCCAAGCCTTTTTTAAAAAAATGATGTGTTACTTGACTGAGATTTTTAAATAAGAAATTTAAACTAAGAAAGTAGTCATATAACTAAATATTGGATGACACATTGAACAGGTATGTATTAGGAAGTTATTAGTCCCATTTAGAAACAATAAACACAACTCTATTCTTGTCTGGTATTTATAAAACAACAACTTTGGCTTCATAACTCTTTATTCATGTGCACAACCTTTTCCTGAGTGAGGGTTTATTTTCCTCAGAGCCATTCTCTCTTTCAAGAATCCCCTTTTTTGTTCCTAAGACAGATAAGAACAATGCTTTTTTCTGTGAACAATGTCCAATAGAGGATTTCTGTCTTTTTTTCCTCCCACTGTTTTAAGATGACATTTCTAGGTTTCATTGAATTAATGCTACCTTAATCCAAATGTTATTTGTAGAGGAAGCATCAGGTATCTTATTGGTGCCATTAAACACAAAGGGGTCTGAAGAGGCTGCAAATCCAATCTAATAAGCTCTTTGATAGCGCTAAGTATGCCCTCTCACCAAATTCATGCCTGTTTAAATGGAGATAGGAAAGATTGTGACATCAGACTTAAATATCAGGTAATGAGTGATCTGAATCCAATATTGATAGAGCCCAAGATAGGCACTTACTTAGCATTTTAATAATGCTTTAAATGTTCATTACAGCCCCCTCAGGCACCTCATCCTGAAGGTAAAATAGTGGTTGAAGTTCTTCTTCTCAAGACGCAGAAATAGTGGTAAGAAAAATCAATTCGGTGATTGCAGTCTTAAATAAAACTAAATGTATGCTGCGCAGGATTAAAAGTGGTTATAGCTGTGGCACTGTATACCGATTATGAGCAAGTACTGTACGGGGAAATCATACATCTTTTTCCTGCTTAAGAAGCACATCAGGGATTTTTGTGTGTGACATCAGCTGTCGTTATGCCAATCAACACCTTGATATCAGGCTGGTTTTGCATAGCTAGCAATCAACAGATTTCACTTGAAGTAAATGGCCAAGAGTGGCAGCTGTTGTGCTTAGGCCTAGAAGGAAAGGGTCCAGAATGACTGTGGTCATTTAGTGGTATGCAACAATGATGATAAATATTACACTGGAGTATGAGTGCAGGAGTTGGTGAACTAAAGCTGCACATTCCAAGGCTTGGAGAACTGGGCAGGGATCATGCTAAAATGGCCATAGAAATGGGATTACAGCCCATTCCACCATGATACATTGACCCTAAGTATACCTGAATGGAAAATAAGGTGTATTCTATTCAAGGCAATAGGACAGTGGTACTGACTCCATGGCTTATGGAGAGCCACATTTACTTCCATCGCTGGCATGAGACCTGAACTTCAGGGAGGCTTGCAATTTACACATTCTTCTGACAGTGGCTGTTTCAAGGGGGGGGGAACCACCTGCCAGGCACAAGCCCCACTGAGTAAGGGCCTTGCCCACTTTCCTGAAACACAGGACAGTTGCCATTTTAGGCAACAGTGCTCAGAAGAGCCATAAGTAGTGTGTCAAAGAGCCACATGTGGCTCCCAAACCACTGAGTATAACTGAAATAGGATATATTAATAAGAATGGTTCAAACTTGGCTGTTAGACACACATTTGGTTTCAGAAATATTTGTATATTTAAAAATTTCTATCCCACCTTCTCCTTACTCAAAGTAACTTAAAGTTAAAAAAAAGAATATCATGTTCCAAGCCAGACCAGTATTGTGTCAGAATTGGGGTTCTGGTGGGAGAATCCAAAGATATAGACAGTTCAAATGAAGCCCCCCCTTCAAGTATCCAATCACACTCCACAAACATCCCGCCTAGCTTTCACACTCCTGCGCCCCCACATTCACCTGTGAATATGTGGATCCCTTATCTAAAACAGTGAAGTAGGCACAGCTTGGCTTCAAGGTCGTCCCTAGTCAAGGGAGGTATCTTGAGAAGAGTTACATCGGTCACCTACGATAGAGCAGTTCACACTCAGCCACTCACACACCCCTCAGAAATTCCCCTCTGTTTACAAATCATGGCAAACTAGAGAATGAGTTTGACATCAGAGACCAGTGTATAAAAATATTCTCTCTCTCTCTTTGATGTATAGCATTAGACTACCAAAATAGTTTTTTTTAAATGCTTGTAATATTTTTTCCACTTTTGTAAAGTTAACCTGTAAAAGGTAAATTGTGTTCACACACAGCTCCAGCTGAGATCAGATTGTGTGGGAGGGTAGGGGGGATTTTACTCCTCAATACTATGTTTAGTTTGCTAACGCTAATAAAAATGATGGGTGCCTGGTTTCCATTAGCTCCCCATGTTTTTATTAGCATTGGAAAAGGAAAAAAAAAGATTATTTTACAGAACACTTTGTTTTCTTTAAAACGCCAGTAACAGCACAGGGAGCCCAGTTTGGATTAGTGAAAGTTGAGTGGGGAAAGAAAGGCAGCCCCAATCCAAGTCAGGACTGTGCACATATGCATACACATACAACACAGTTTGTCCTTGGCAGATAAATGGCAAGACATGATTTCTGTCATGTCTGTGCCCTGAAACTCCCTCATTAATAATTGCACTGTGGAAAAGGACTGCTCTTCAAAAGGCCTCCCTCCAAATCTCTCCAGGTAGCCCATTCCATAACATCTGTGCCGCAATGAAGAAGGCCTGACATGGTACTGAGGCTGAAAGAATGTTCCAAATGGAAGGTACCACTAACAGCACAGAAGTTGGCAGATGGGTTCATATAGGGAGTGATGTTTCTTTAGATATAGGGCTCCAATTCAGGAAGGACTTTACTGGACATAGAGAAATAAAAAGGTACATATCTTTTTCTTTTCACCTGTAGGATTGTTGAGAGTTTATCTTCGGATGCTTTGGAATGTTCACAATATCACTGGCAGTTCCCAAGTTTCATGTATGGAAATATAACACAGGATAGAAATAACACTAATGTTATAATAGCTTGTAAAACAAGACATCCAGATTTATATTTTGAGAGCTCTGTTAGTAGTTAATCTGCTGCTGACCACCTGCAGAGGAGAACGGAAGAGCTGTCTTTTGATCTTCTTTGTGAAAGGACCTTAAAGGGTGTGGGGGGGAAATAGAAGAGAAAATAAATGTGGATGAACCTTAAAAGGTTTCGGTGGAAATATTCTGTTTGGAGCCATTTGGTCCTTTGAACAAGGAAAGTCCATATAGGACATTAAATGTATGGCCGGGGGTGGGGAGGGAACATCTGTGTTTTAGGTCAAGCTGGATCAACATACATTTAATGTAATTCAGCTAACTTCTCACAGGTCACTGCCTGTCTGCTAGACTCATTTGGAAGGTTTCTGTTCTCTCAGAGAAGATCAATAAAGACACACTATTTTGATCTGAATAAAGGAAAGATAACTAACAATTTTATTCAGCTACACTTATGCAGTCACATTTGTGTATGAGATCTACATATTGCTTATAATTGCTGCTAATTACTTTAGCCTCATAAGTAATACTTTTCCAGTTTATTGGAGGTCTGTAGATTTCTTTTTAGTTTCCCATAGTATCCCCCCAGTATCACAAAGATGTATACTTTATCATGTTTTGCACTGAATCTCTGAATTGGGAGGGAAAAAATACTGTCAGAATCATGGAAAATGCAACAGTCTCTAGCTGCTTAATAACAATTCACTATTCACGCATTTCAAGGGGTAAAGCACATGTTTTGCATGTAGACAGTCCCAGTTTTCAATCCCTGGTATATCCAGCCAACAAGATCTCAGGGAATAACCATTCTCTGCCTGAGAACGTAAAAATATAACAGCCTGGCTGGATCAGACCAATGGTCTATTTGGTCCAGCATCCTTTCTCACACAGTGGCCAGCTAGTTCCTCTGGAGAGCCAACAACAGGGCATAGAGGCCAAGGCTGTCCTCTGATGTTGCCTTCCGGCTCTGGAATTCAGAGGTTCAGTGCCTCTGAATGTGGAGGTTCCCCTCAGTAATCATGGCTAGTAGCCATTGATAGACTTATCCTCCATGAATCTATCTAATTCTTTTTTTAAAGCTGTTTATTTCTGTGTCCCTCAACACATCCTCTGGCAGCAGACATTTTAATCACTCTCCGTGTAAAGTAGTATTTCCTTTTGTCCATCCTGAACCTACTGCCCACCAGCTTCAATAGATGCCCTTGAGTTCTAGTATTTTGGGGGAGAGAGAAAAAGTTGTCTTTGTCAACTCTCTCCACCCCATGCGTAATTTTATAAATCTCTAGAATGTCCCCCCTTAGTTATCTTTTTTCTAAACTGAAAAGTCCCAGACTCTTCAGCCTTTCCTCATAGGGAAGGTGCTCTAACACTCTAATCATCTTGGTTGCCCTCCTCTATACTTTTTCCAGCTCTGCAATGTCCTTTTTAAGATATGGTGACCAGAACTGTACACAATATTCCAAATGAGGCCACACCATAGATTTATACAGGGGCATTACCACATTGGCCATTTTATTCTAAATCCCTTTCCTAATAATCCCTAACATAGAGTTTGCCTTTTTCACCACTGTAGCACCCTGGTTTGACACTTTCATCGAGCTATCCACTACAACCCTGTCAAAAAGGCTCTCCAGCCTAACCCGGACTAAAGATGCTGGCTAGCTGCTAATTACAAAAGGTGTTGAAGGCACCTGTGCACCTTCAACCAGGGTAGGCTACCACCAGTCCCTCTCTGTCCCTCCAGTCAGGAGCCAAAGGACAAACCCCTGACCTTACCTGGATTAACTTGGGAGTCCTCCCTGCGAGGCTGACTCACAGTAGGAAACCCACCAAAATCACTATTGGGGTAGTGAACTGCCAGTCTAGGCACTAGATTTCTTATTGCAGCTGCAGAGACAAAGAGCCAGAGTTTAGTATTTAAAATATAATTTTATTAAGATGCTAAAAGTTACTAAGGTGCAAAGATTACTTAAAATACTGTGAGGTAAAAACAGTAAATCTAGAGATTAAGAAACTAGCTAAACACTTTAGAACATTGGTTTCCAAAAGACAACATGTTACACATTTTGAGTTCTGGGCCCAAAAGCAAGTCCTGTCCAGAGTCCCAAAAGCCAGACTGGTTGGCTTCAGCAACAGAGTCTTAAGATGGCCAAAGAGAGCAGAATAGGGTTGCCAAATGGGGCCAGGGGGCCAGGAATCCCCCACTTCAGAGGCCCGATTTCCGCCGCGGCAGAATCGGGCCCCGGGGGGGAACTCCGCCCCCGAAGCTGCGTCACTGGAGGTGACGCAGCCTCGTCGTTCACGTTGGGGGCATGGCCCACATAGTCGGGGGGGGGAACCATATGGTGAGCACGTAGCACGTCACTTCCTGTGACGTGCTGCCGGCACACGCTTTGCGTGCGCGCGCATCCATGAAGAACTCCCGGACCCCAGCAAGGCTCCCCCGCTCCGAGGGGTGAGTCGACTTGGCAACCCTAGAGCAGAACGATGCCAACATGCCAGGTCTGTGTTGGAAAATACCTGGAGACTTTGGGGGTGGGTCCAGGAGAGGGCAGGGCTTGGGGAGGGGAGGGGAGGGGAGAGGCCTCAGCATGGTAGAATGCCACAGAGTCTACCTTTCAAAGCAACCATTTTTTTCAGGGGAGCTGATCTCTGTCAGCTGGAGATCAGTTGTAAAAGCAGGAGATCTCCAGGCCCCACCTGGAGGCTGGCAACCCTGAAGCACCATCAAGACCCAGGATAGGCTTCAAGATAGATGATGATGATTTCAATTTATATCCCGCCCTCCCCACCGAAGCAGGCTCAGGGCGGCTTACATAATGCGTTAAAACACATAAAATAACAATAATAAAACAATCCAACTATCATAAAGTGCGAGCAATAGTAGATCTAATACTAATAGCATTGCATAGAGATGGTGGAAACAATCATGGTGGAATGTTCAAGTGGGATACAGTCTGTACTGATGGTCAGCTCATGTTGAACTATTTATTTATGTGGCAGGCACAGGCTGTTGGTGGTAATACCAAGGAAGAGGGCCCTATCACCTTTCAGTTATTTAATGTGGCTCCTTGACTAAAAGCCTGGTGGAAGAGCTATTTCTTGCAGGCCCTGCAGAACTGTAAAATGGCTCGCAGGGCCCTGATCTCTTCTGGGAGCTCATTCTACCAGTACGGAGCTGCCACTGAAAAGGCCCTGGCCCCTGGTTGTGGCCAGCCTGGCATCTTTGGGACCCAGGAGGGCTAGTCAATTTTGGGACCCTGAACGCAGTGCTCTCTGGGGAACATGTGGGGAAAGGTGGTCCCTAAGGTATGTAGGCCCCTGACCATAAAGGCTTTAAAGGTAAGAACCAGTACCTTGAAGTGAATTCGGTATGATATCAGTAGCCAGTGCAGTGCTTTCAGCACAGGTTGGATGTGCTCCCGCTAGGGTTGCCAAGTCAAAAAAACCTCACCGGCGGGGGAGTCTCACCGGGCTCTGGGAGCTGTCTCCGGATGCACGCACGCGCCGCCAGCACGTCACCAAGAAGTGACGCATGACGTCGACCATGTTGAGGGCGTGGCCCCGATCGTCGGAGGGAAAACCATAGAGTTTTCCCTCCGATGATCTGGGCCACGCCCCCAACGTGGTCGACATGGTTGCGTCACCTCTGGTGGTGCAGCCACGCTGCGCTTTGGGGGGCGGAGTTCCCCCCAGGGCCTGATTCCGTGGCGGCAGAAATCGGGCCTCCAAAGTGGGGGTTTACCCGCCCCCCGCCCCCACTTGGCAGCCCTAGCTCCTGCACAGGGAGGTCCATCAAAAGCCTGGCTACAGCATTTTGCACTAGGTGTAGCTTCCAGATTTGGGACAAGGGCAGCCCCATGTAGATAGCATTATAATAGTCCAATCTCGAGGTGACCGTTGCATGGATCACTGTCACCAAGTCATTGCATTCAAGGAAGGGAACCAACTGCCTAATCAGCTGAAGATGGTAAAAGGTTGACTTGGCTGTGGCTGCTACCTGGGCCTCCATTGTTAGGGAGGCATCCAAGAGTACTCCCAGACTCCTAGCCTCCAGCACTGGCACCAAAGGAGCCCCATTGAAGGCTGGGAGTGGGATCCCTAATCTCGAATCACCTCGGCTCAGGCACAAGACCTCCATCTTCATTGGATTCAATTTCAGTCATCTCAGTCTAAGCCATCCAATCACGACTTGTAACACGAGGTTTAGAGTCAGACTGGCTGCCCAACAACAGATAGAGCTGGGTGTCATCCATGTACTGGTGACATCCCAGCCCATGACTCCAGGCAATCTGGGCAAGGGGGTGCATACAGATGTTGAATAACATCGGGGAAATCACCGCCCCCTGGGGGCACTCCATAAGTCAGTGGGTGTCTTTAGGATAGCTGCTCCCCCAATGCCTCCCTTTGTCCCCAACGCTGAAGGAAGGAGGCAAGCCATTGCCTGGACTCCAGTTTCGGCGAGGCAGTGGATCAGTAACTGATGGTCAACCGGGTCAAACGCTGCCGACAGATCTGAATTCCATACTGCTGCTAGGTCTATACACCAATCAGGGGTCAGGCTATGTCCTATAGTTACAGGTAGGCCAATCAGTAAGTAGATGGCTTCATTGTTCCTCTGCTCATGTCAGGAGGACAGTGGTGTGATTTACAGTTTCACTCCACCCTCTCCCCATCTCTCACAGAGCCTTAATTGAATGGAATGTTAATTGCAGAGCCAAGGGGGAAAAACAATATCTTATCTTGCAGATGCAAAGTCATTTGTCCAGTGCAGGTTATGTGAAACTCTGAAGACACAGGCACAAGTAATTTCAACATATGCAGGCCTCAGCCAGACTGAACCAGTGTTTAAAACAGAACTCCATTTTGAGTGAACCAAAGGTCTTGACAGACCCCAAGATCTTTTCCCCTCAGTCTCAGCAAGTTCAGACCCCATTAGCCTATACTTGAAGTCGGGATTTTTTATCCCAATATTTGTTCCTAACTTGAAGACCACAGTTAAGCAGAGTACACAATATTGAACCAAATGGACCAATGGTCTTTGTAGAAGAGACCTTCATATGTTAATATGCTTCAAGCAGTCTGATTAGGGTTCCCAAATCCCCCTGGGGGGCGGATTTCCCCCCGCTTTTGAGGCCCACTTTCAGCCCCCGCGGAATTGGGCCCGGGGGAAACCCCACGTGCGCGCCGCCCGGATGTGACGTACAGACGCCGGGCATGCTGGGGGCGGGGCCACAGCCATTTGAGGGGGAAACTCTATGTTTTCCCCTCAAATGGCTGTGGCCCTGCCCCCAGCGTGCCCGGCGTCTGTACGTCACATCCGGGCGGCACGCGTGCGCCCTCCAGACGCCGGGCAGGAGCCCCCCACCACCAGGTAAGATTCATTTGGCAACCCTGTCTGATACCTGTAGATGGCCAAGGATCAAACTGGCAAAAAAAAAAAAAGAAGAGCTAATTCGGCTGTGTGAACCTGAATAAAATGAAAGGAAATAAGGGTAAGATCACACATTCATGGCCATATTTCTAGGTGCTTAAAAGCAGCCTGAGATGGGGAAACAGATATTTCAGTTGGGGGTATTTTCTCATTTTTGGCAGCATATAAAGATTCAATTCCAGGGGGAAGGGAAGGATTAGAGAAAGCTTGCAGTCACAAAAAAAGCCCAGATTTTTTTTTGGGGGGGGGGTTGTTGGAGTGAAAATAGAAATATATTTACTTCAGTTATACCCTACTTTTCTTTCCAGTGGGGACCCAAAGCAGCTTGCAACAATTCTCTCCTGCTCTGTTTTATCCTCACAATGACCCCAGTGGGTCAGTTAGCCCGTGTGTGTGTGTGTGTGTGTGTGTGTGTGTGTGCTTGTCTTGATGTAACTTCCATGCCGCAGAGCAGAGATTCAAGCCTGGGTCTTTCAGATCCTAGTTTAACACTCTAACCACAAGATCATGCTGATTCTCTCAAATATACCTAATACTTGACAGTACTACATATATGTTCATATGCTCAGTACTACATATATGCTCATTTTTGCTGTCTGGGAAGTAGGGAATATGTATGGTAAAAACAGAAACCATAAATTTTGTACCAAACAAAAGATTTATTATTTGAATTTAGGAGCATTTTTCATACAGTCACAATATTATGTCAACAGTATTGGCTATTGAGTTCAATCCAAAATAGAATATCTGCACATCTTAGTGTAATCATCACACACAGTATGTCATATTATTGTGGACAAAATTAGCTAATTTAAACAATAGGCATATCCTTGAAAATAACTGCATATATCTACTGTTTATGCAGAATTATTATTTAATGCTGTAGATCGAAGAAAAAAATCCATACTACATAGTTTTCATTCACTCAAAAAAAGAAAAAAAAGTATTTCTTAACAATTCTTCCTTAAACATTTGTTATTCATTTGTAAAAATTAGGGGAAAATTGAGTGGATGAGGTTTTTCTCCCCTTATATTGTCCAAGCCTTCACAACTCTAAAAGACATTGGGGAGGGGGGGTTCCCCATCCACTTGGCAGTTCTATGTGATTGCCAAAAGTACCAGAGGTGGAGGAGCACCAACCAGCCCAGCCATCCCCCAGTCCCCCCTGCCTTGCCACCTGCAGGTCAGCATCAGGGTGGGGGCTCCAGTGGGGTGCAGGCAGCCTGCTCCTTCCTTACCTTCCTCTGTCAGGGGAGAGGGTGGGGCAAGCCCTGCCTGAATCCTGGCCTTTTCCCTCCTTTTCACCACTGAGCCATGCCCCTCCAATGGGGGATGAGGGGACAAGGAAAGCAGGCATCATGCTGCACCCCAGGGGGGGGGGGGCAAGTGGAGTGGTGCTATCTTCCCACCTCCCTGCAGCATCGGAGGTTATTTGGATGCCCTGATCTCCCCAAATGAGTTTGTATCAGTTGGACCTGTTTCTGTTTCTCGTGTATAGAGTGGTATAGTTAGTTTTGGCGATAAATGTTATTGAAAGCTTATTGCAAAATCAACCCAAATGTTCATTTTGAATGAAAGTATGGACTCCCTCCCCCCAAGGTTGATAATAATCAGGCTGCATCCCTTCCCATCAGATATGTTCAGAGCTGGATGAGGACAATTATTTATTTATTTATTTATTTATCAATCAGATTTATACCCCGCCCTCCCCGCAAACCCAAAGCCTACAATGAAACAAGTAGGCTTAGCCAAGTGGGCCCTGAGGCACCAGCGACACTGCAAGTTCTGTTCAGTTTGCACCCAGGCTGAGGTGATTATGATGAGGGTTAAAGGCTGGCTCCCTCCCCTTGCTCCTGAAGGGGAAACGGGGAATGTGTCACCATTTCTGTGAAGGCCAAGTAAAGAACTGAGGGGAAAGTTTGACCCAGTGATGAGCCAGCACTACTATCTGTGTTTTCAGCTGAAGTCTCCAAAAGTCTGCATTCCTTACCGCATAGGGCAAACGAACCTTTAACACAGATCCTGTTTTCTTTATAGTAGTCTGCAGTTCATGTTGTACTTGTAGTGTACAGGCAATAAGGTAGTAGTTAAAAGTATGTTAAGCAGGATGTATAGATTGCTTTTCTATTGGTTTCGATTTGGTGCCGTATTGAATTTTCATTGTGTAATTGGCGTAACAGTTCTGCAAGATCCTGATGTCAGTTTGCCTATTTTGTCTGGAAAGTTGTCAGTGTCTTGACGTTTTGCAGGGATAGATACTTTCCTTGACCATGATCAACTGAATAAAGACTGCTTCTACTGAATATAGTTTTACTTATTTGGACCCCTTCCATTGAACCCAAATTTCTCTGTCACTCTAGACCACCTGTGGCTCTCCAGAACAGAAGCCCACCAGGAATTCCTCTGATTACTTAAGGGGACAGTCCACACCTGGGAAAGTCATCTTTCTAGATCATCAGACACCTGTCATAATGCCAGCTGAGAATGAGCTTTACCAGTGCTTGACAATTTTGCAACTGTGTTAGATCTGTAAAGCTGAGATGACGTCTGTGTGCAGACTTTCCTGGTGAATGGCTCCTTACAAATTCTCCAGATGGAAAAAGGCAACACAACCCTGCCCCCTGAAATAAACAAATAAAAAGTCCCCAGGGAGCATATGAGCCAATGTATGTGGCATATTCTGTACAAAGAGAATAACATATGCAATGTTACTGTTCTCGCCTATGAGTATGCCTCTGAAATGGGAAATTCTGTATGTGTTGCAAATTGCCGACATTATTTGCATGATGAGCACTGATTAAAGAAGTCTTTGGAAGCTTTCTCGCTGAGGGCCAAACTAGACATGATGGTGTCCCCTGGTCCCATCCCTGGATGCTGGCACCACTTTAAAGCCTAATGAAGCAACTTAAAATGCTGCAAGGGGATCGGGCTCTCAGGATGGTGGGATGAGACACTCTTGTTTCCATTCCCCATCTGCCTTTGCAAGTGCTGAAACAGCCATGGGGAAGGAATATGTGTGGCCACTTGCCAATTGAAAAGGCATGGAGGGGGGCAAGAGTGCCTTATTCTACTGCCCTTTTAAAAAATGCCTCATTAGGCTTTAAATGGTGGTGGTGTCCATTAAGAGACTTTGCAGTATTTGTGAGGGCACCTTTTAGCAAGGTGGGTGGGTTGGATAAACTCTTTGGGGAATTATAATGTTCAGAAGGAGATAATCCTCTTCTACATTCTTTACAGCATCAAGAATATCTACGCAAATTCATTCTGGCCTTTAGAAGCCTATGTGCCTCCCCCCCCAGCTGTCCAAGCCAGTTTGGTGTAGTGGTTAAGTGCATGGACTCTAATCTGGGAGAACCAGATTTGATTCCCCACTCCTCCACTTGCAGCTGCTGGATGACTTTGGGCAAGCCATAGTTCTCTCAGAGCTGTTCTCTCAAGAGCAGCTCCCTCAGAGCTCTCTCAGCCCCACCTACCACACAGGGTGTGTGTTGTGGGGAGGGGAAGGGAAAGGAGTTTGTAAGCCACTCTGAGACTCTGAGTGAAGGGCGGGGTATAAATCCAATCTCTTCCTCCTCTTTCTCTCCTCCTCCTCCTCCTCCTCCTCCTCCTCCATCATCATCATCATCATCATATTACACTTGTGTACAAATGACTGCCCAAACCTGGATAGCTCAGTCTAGCCTGATCTTATCAGATCTTGAAAGCTAAACAGGGTCAGCCCTGGTTAGTACTTGGATGGGAGACCACCAAGGAATACCAGAGATGTGATGCAGAGGCAGGCAATGGCAATCTACCTCTGAACACCTCTTGCCTTGAAAACCCTACAGGTTCGCCAAAAGTCAGCTGTGACTTGATGACTTTTTCCACCACCACCGCAGATGATTATCTCTGATTCATGGGAACGTTTTCCCCCTTACCTCTGCTTTGTCTCCCACCCAGATTCAGGAACAACAGCTTGATCATTTGTATTTATTTATTTTATTGGGCTTGTATCCTGCCCTCCCTGCAAGCAGGCTCAGGGTGGGTTCCACCAATATTCATACAATATACCAGTAACAATTAAAACCATTTTAAAACAATAAAATTAAAACAACACAATAATTATAAAATTATAAAAGATCATGTGGATCTAATCAGTTAACTCAGTAGCAAAGATGGAAACTATAGAGTAGATCCCAGTTGGCTGTTCAAAATGCAGGACACTGATGGGAGGCCAATTAAAGGAGGGGACACCCACTGTCTCAACTAAGAGCCCAGTGGAAGAGCTCCATCTTGCAGGCCCTGTGGAACTGTAATAAATCCTGCAGGGCCCTGATTTCATATGAGCTCATTCCACCAGACAGGGGACAGGGCCGAGAAAGCCCTGGCCCTAGTCGAGGCAAGTCTGATGTCCCTGGGGCCAGAGACTACCAAAAGGTGTTGATTTGAAAAAAAAACCCTCTCTTCCCCTCCCAATTATAGCCACTTTTCCTAGTCCCGTACAAGGCACTCGAATGATAAACCTGACTAGACCAAATGGCAAACAGAATATGGTCTGAGAGTGGATATGCACAGCTTTGACCACTTAAATTTAAAATCTGTTAAGAATATTGGGGGCATCATGTTTTTGGCGGGTAAAACAGATGATAATTTTAAACTTAAATGGCAAAAAGCCATCAAGTGGATGGAAGAAAATGTAAACTATAACCCCTAATGTTAAAAAATAAGATATATAAGTATGATATTGAAAACTGAAAATAAAAATTGTAAAAAAAAAAAAAGAATATTGGGGGCACTTTGTAATTTGTCTCAAGATGCTGTGCATTTTTTTTAAATTACTTAATAGTAGACAGACACGCATCATTTTTTGGTAACCTTCCTTAAGACAGAAAACATTGTTTATTTATTAAAATATTTATATTCTGCCTTTTCTCATGGTTCAAGACAACATAATTACCTTCCTTCAGAAGATATACAGAGAGAACTCAGTAGACTCCTATGAGGGCAAGTATTTCTAATTCCTACCAAAATCTAAAAATAAGTCTTTTCAGATGTAAAGAATTACCTCACACTACTTCAGAAAAAGTATGCATATTTAGCTCATTCCTCTACCTCTGTAAAGTTTACAGAAATTGTTCTTTTAGCTTTATAGCAGCTTGATAGAGGTTGCAGTCCTGTGAATCAGCAGAGGCAAACTGTTTTCAGTTGTATCCAGTTTGCAATAATCTCCTGAAGGACTCACTATTGAGCTAGGTCCAAAAGAAGCTGGAAAGGGATTTTTTTTAAATACATTCTGAGTTTTGCCTTAGATCATGAGAGGACTTTTTAATTTTTTTTGATAAATAAATAGTATCTACCCAGAAAAGTGTTTGTTGAGCTGTTCTCACCATATAATTGAAATTATCTAGGGTTGTCTGCTCTGAGTTGGGAAATATGTAGAGATTTGGGTGGTGGAGCCTGGGTTTTTTTGGTGAGGTAAGGGACCTCAGCAGGATATAATCCTCCAAGGCTGTCATTTTCTCCAGGGGAACTGATCTTGCTCATCTGGAGATCAATTGTAATAGCGAGAGATCTCCAGGTGCCACCTGGAGATGGGTAACCCTAAACTTACCTCCGGTCATAACGTTCTGCACTTCTTTCTTTTTCAAAGTCTCTCATTTTCTGTATTTGTTTGTGTGGAGAGACTGATAAATCTGGAGCATCTTGTGAATGCCTGTGGACCTTGATTTCTTGCTGTCCAAATAGATCGCCCTTACAATGAGTCAGCTAAGATGGGACTGTGTAAAAGAACCTGCTTGTCAAAGCAGCCAGCCAGAATCCCATATCTTTCTTATTCCCTACCATTAGCTAACTTTGGTCCCTTTCATATGGGCTCTTTTTAACCCACTTTGGCTTCTGAAGGTAAAATGAATTTTTTTAAAGGATTCTCATACCTTAAGGATAAAGTGGAACCAAACAAACAAACAAAGATCAGGACAAAACGGGTTTTAGGAAACCAGGATTAAGGATTCATTGGCTGCGGTCACACTGGAGGCTTGGTGCAAAATGGCAGCACCTCTATTTGCAGTGGTTTAAATCATTGTGGGAAGGGGTGGCCAGACAGCACACCTTGAAGCAGCTCCTCCATGTGCCAGTCCCGTGCTGAAGCATTCACATTACCAGTGCCTCAACCACAGAATGCAGCCCTTGCTGGCAGTGGGGGTCACTTATACTCATATGTGCTTATGCGCACATTCCTATTGAGCAAAACAAAACTGACAACTGAGACGGAAGTAACTGTTCATGCTTCCAAACTAGCATCCGTTTGTGACAGGGGGGTTCAGAAATCAGGTAAAGCAGAGTGGAAGCACTGGCATACGTAAAGACTGGACTTTCCCCGGTGTCGGCAAACTCTGCTTCCAGGAGAGGCCGGAACTAGGTGCCAACAACTAGGGCATGGAAGGCAGATGTTGTTGTCTGATTGTGCTCTTTAAATCTGCAAAGGTAGCACAACTATATCAGCATGAACTGCTCATGTGACCACAGCCACTGACTGAGGGAGGATAGCATTTTACCCTTAAGATGTGTGATACCTTTTAAAAAAATTGTTTGCCTTCAGAAGTGACTTATTTCCCTCCTCCCCACAACATTGTGGAGCATTCATGCAGCTCCTAAGATTTCCCTGGTTTTTCTCTGATCTTTCTCAAAACTACTTTACTCCAAAAGTAAACTACTCCTCTCTCCCTTTCCTGGTAAGCCCCCCCCCCATCCACCACCAGTTGCCAGGAAGGACCTGGCAACCCTCCTTAAACTGCAACTCTACAGAAATCACCTGGTGATGCTTTTCCAAGCCTGTAAAAAAAAATAAAACTGCATTGCAAAGCACAGTTGAAAATCTGACGCCCAGAATGAGATGCCCAAAACAAGCCTGGCTTTATGTCTGAATACACTGCTTAGAACTGGAATCTTGAGAAATTTCCAAGTATTTCCCAACCAGGAGTTTAGCCACTCCAGGTCAGAACCAGGGCTGACCCAGCTTAGCCTTTGAGATCTGATGAGATCAGGCTACCTTCACTATCCAGGACCCCAGAACAACATTCATGGTTTCTTCCTCATTTTATGCTCAAAACATGCCTTTGACGTAGGCTATGCTAAGAGAGAGGGACTAGCCCAAAGCCATCCAGTGACTGGCATGACTGAGTAGGGACTTGAACCTTGCACTTCCTGGAACTTAGTCTGAAATGTTACTAATGATACCACAGTGAGTGCCTAATTCTTGAAAGTACTATTTTTGTGAAATCTGATCTTTCCTATTTTCTCCCCACAGTCACAAATCTTCCATACTTCAACAAAGGACCATGCCCCACACAGGCACCTATGTTGCTTGGTCAGAGGAAATTTTTGTTCTATAAATTGGTAGTATGTTTATAAGGTTGCCAACCTCCAGATGGGTCTTGGGAGACCTCCCCAATTACAATTGATCTCCAAAGTACAGAAAACAGATCCCCTGGAGAAAATGGCTGCATTGAAGAGTGCTCTATAGCATTATACCCTGCAGAGGTTCCTCCCCAGGCTCCATCCCCAAATCTCCAGGAATCTCCCAACCCTAAATGTAGAGCCTGTACATGCAGAAAGAAGAAAATATGCCCTCAGTGCATCTACACAGTGAATGGAAATATAATTCTGTGGGGACTAATGTTGTTTGGTTAGCCACAAACCATATCTGACATTTACTGTGGTTTCTCCTATCTTGTGCTTCCGTAATACACTGTTTAGAGATATTGCAATAAATCTGAAAACAATGTTTTTACAAAGTTCATAGCTGCATTTGCCACCTTTAATATTAATAGGGGAGTATCTTTAAAGTGAGTAAATTGAGAAAGTGGCTGAAAGTATAGTTTATAAAAGAAGATTAGTGGGTTTAATATGCACTGGAGAGTCAAAGAAAAATCTTATTACTGTATGGAGAAATTACCTCATAAAGAAGCTAATACAGCAGGCTGGGGAGTCATTTTTAACAAGGTTTTTATGATGCACAAGTGTAGGCAAGCTAATGAACTTATCTTCCCGGTTATTTTCAGAGTGGAACATTGGTTGTGTGGGGTTTTTTAAATTTTCCAGTTCTTGTTTTTTTGTTTGTTTTTAAACTAAAATACATTTAATCACTTTCGATAAAAGGAAGTCATTACTTTGATAAATTAAATAAAATCTCACGTCTTACCCTTTATTGGTGTGGCAATAATGTTGGGAACCAAGTTTGTCTGATAACATCTGAGTAAGAAATCAACTGGAAAATAAACAGCTTGAATTTATGATTCTTGGGAATGGAAAGTGCCAAATTGAAGATGAATATTCCCTGTTGAGGGAGGAGCTAGTCCCCACCAAATAATTGGATTTAGTTGTGAAGGCTGAAGCAGAGAACCAGTCTGAGCTTTTGTTTTAGCCGCTGTACGTAAAACTGCCATGTGGTCTTTGGACATTCTTAAAACAGCTATCTGAAGAATGTCATCTCCAAGAGCAAGAAGCCATATGGGGGAAGGGACTGCCCGCCTGTCAGCACCCAGCATGTGATACATAGGTATTGTTTAGGGGAAGAATGCCCACATTTTTGTTCCCAAATGCAAGAGACAAACTGCTGTGTACAACAGAGACCCTTTTGATATTGTTTGGCAATGGATTTCTTGACATTAATTTACTCCTGCTCTGAAAGCACTACTGAGGTTTGGAACATGTTCACTGTCACTTTTTGAAATAAGAGATACGCAGTAATACAGATATCACTCCGTCCAAAAATATTTTCAGACTAGGGCTGTTCTATTGGGTACAAAACTATTTCAGCTGTGGACTGTGCTGGACTGAGATCTAAACATCTTTGCTGAGGATTCTTTTTCTCCTTCCAGTTTTAGGTACTTATAAAGCTTCATTGTGCCCAGAGGAATGTGCCCTTGAGGCTCAGCCACGGTCAATACTTTGTGGCTCTTTGGCTCTTAGCCCCTGGCCATGGCTTATAGCCTGTGACTTTATACAAGCAGGCCAATGAGTCCAGGGCTGGCTCAAGATGTACTTTAGTTTGCTTTTGTTTGCTTGTCTTTTTTTGCTGTTCACTTAGGGTTGCTAGCTCTGGATTGGGAAAGGACCTACATACCTGAGGGACCGCCTTTCCCCACATGTCCCCCAGAGAGCACTGCAATCAGGGTCTCAACACCGACTCACCCTTCCCGGACCAAAGGATGCCAGGCTAGCTTCAACCAGGGCCAGGGCTTTCTCAGTGGTGGCTCCTCTCTGGTGGAACGAGCTCCTGGAGGAGATTAGGGCCCTGCAGGACCTTATGCAGTTCCACAGGGCCTGCAAGATGGAGCTGTTCCGCCAGGCATTCAATTAGGAGCCGCCCTGTCCCCTGAAATCTTTGAGGCAACCTGAGCCACCTGCACAATATTAGATTGAGATTGACCACCAGGATGGCACAGAAGTCTAAGCGCCATCTGAAAGGTAATGATATTACTTATTGTTAGCACCTTTTAGTGTTGTAATTGTTACATGGTTTTATGATTATTATACTATTTTTTGTTGTTTTTATCCTGTTGTAAGCCGCCCAGAGCTGTCCACAGCCGGGAGGGCAGGTATAAATGTAATAAATAAATAAATAAATAAATAAATAAATAAATAAATAAATACCTATAGATTTGGGGGTGTGGAGCCTGAGGAGGGGTGGGTTTTGGGGAGGGGAGATACTTTAATGGGATATAATGCCAGAGTCCACCTTCCAAAGCAGCCATTTTCTCCAGGTGATCAGTTGTAATAGCAGGAGATCTCCAGCTACCAGCTGGAGTTGGTAACCCTGTATTAACTGATTTGGGGGTCTTTTCGTCTATGTTTTACAATCTGCTTTGAATCTGCTGGGGAGAAAAGTGGGGTATAAACATGAATAAACATGTACTATGACTTTATTTGCCTGGAAGGAAATCGCTCTGAAATCAGTGGACCGATGTACAAGCAAACCTGTTTAGAATTGAGGGTGTAAATGGAGGAGGGTCAGGGACCACCTATATTGCTTTTGCTATTTATAATGATAATATGTATCAAATGTATTTTAAAGTCTGCCTTAACATGCTGGATTACTCTGTGTAGTAACCCTGACATAAATGACTCCACAAACTAGTGAAATAAATAATTTTAAGCTCTGCTTATTTTGTTTTGTGACTTTTTAGTTATTTAGGATGCTTAATTGCTGCCGTTTCAATTCAAATAACTTGCCTATCAACCTTTCTCCTCCATTGCCGGAAAGGGTCAAATTCAGATAATTTATTTATTTATTTTATTTTTCATACTTATACCCCGCCCTCCCCAGTGGGCTCAGGGCGGCTCACAGAGGCAAGAACAACTTGCCATGATAAAACAATATATACAAAACAGTTTAAAACATATAGTACATATTAAAATATAATAACAGGTGCTCAGTACCAATTTATGAGCGAAATCACTAAATGTGATACCTTTATATGCAATAATGTACAATCATCAAAGCAATACTAACAGAACAGACACTTTGCTGTGCTGCCCATTCAGTGCAATCATAGATATTCAAAAGTGATTTTGTTAATGGCAAAATTCTTCCAGAGAGGAGCATAAAATATCACCGCTGTTAATCTTGTAGACATCTGTGACTCTGATTGATCACTTTACAATACTGATTCATCATTACATGATATGTCTGACATCCCTGGTCCTCAAAGCACTTTTCAACATAAATTGAGCAATTTCCCAGACTGTGTCTACCAGATCTAGATGTCTTATCTGGTGTTTTCCCCAGAGTCAACAGCTCCCTGCATGGATTGCCAAATTATACTGAAAATCTGGGGAGTGTTTACACAAAACTGTTGTTCATATGTCTCTGGATCATAGCCACTGCAAATAAGGATTTTTGGGTTTTTTTAAACTTCAGTATGCATTTGCCTCATATAACTTTGGAAGGAGGGTTGTGGGAGCAGATACATGGTTGGATCTAGCCATATTTCTCACTTGATCTTGGCCAGTTCCCCTCCTTACTGACACTCCATGGTGTTTGTCCATGCTGGGATACATTTTTGGCAGTTGGACCTTTCCTTCTTTTTTTCACCAACAGAAAACCTGGTTGAATCCAACCCAGTGATTTCAAGAAACCACCACATTTGCACACACTTTATTAAGGAATGCTTGCTCTTTAAAGGCTGTTTACAATTTCACAGCATGACACCCATGTTTGATATTGAGCATGCCCTCCACAAGAAGCCATAGAGAGTTTCGGCTCTTGGACAGCTATAACCTTCATGATGTATGTTTGAAATCTTAGGTCCACCCAGGATCCCAGCACCAGGTCAGGCTACCAAGAAATTGGATGGGTTGCAGGAACGACACAGTGGCCTACTGTGTGTGGTATTAAATGTATCATGGAAGCATTTGGTTACATTAATATCTCTCCTTATATATGATTAAGTTTTGGTGGTGACACTTTGTGAACATTCCACATGCTCCCAAATCAGTTAGCTCCATGATGTGTCACTGAGAAGTTGTCCCTATCCCACCTCCAACATTCCAAACAGTTTGCTGTTCCTCTCCCCCCCCCATAGCTAGTTGGAACACAGAGGTCATTTACATATGCGGCCTGATTGGCCTTTGTCTCTAACATTCTAAACAGTTTGCTGTTGCTGTTGGGAGATATTGAATGTATCCTGAGGTAAAATACATTTCCCAACCTTCCCTTAAACAGTCACTGGAGTTGCCAATGTCCCTGTGGGGCCTGGAGATCTCCCAGAAATCACTGTGTTCCCCAGCCACAGCACATCATTTCCCCTACAGAAAATATCTCAGCTATTACAACCAAGATCAGATCTCCTGGAGACAAAGGCTGCTTTGGGAAGTGACTCTATGGCATTATACCCTGTTGAAGTCCCTCCCCACCCCAAACCCTGCCCTCCCCAGGCTCTCCTCAAATCTACAGGTATTTCTCAACCCAGAGTTGGCAGCCGTGTAATTGGCTATGGAACCACTTTCCAGACCCTTGGAACCCAGAAAACATGGCATAGGAGGAGGTGCTTTTCTACCTTCACTGCCACTGCATAGCCCCAAATTAACATAACTCAACCTCCAGGCAGCACCTGGAGATCTCCAGCTATTAAAACTGATGTCCAGATGACCAAGATCAGTTCTCCTGGAGACAATGGCATTATACCCTGCTGAGGTCCCTCCCCACCCCTTCCCTCCCCAGGCTCCACCCCTCAAATCTACAGGTATTTCCCAACCCAGAGTTGGTAACCCTGTAACTGGCTATGGAACCGCTTTCCAGACCCCTGGAACCCAGAAGACATGGCATAGGAGGAGGTGCTTTTCTTCCTTAGCTGCCACTACATAACCCCAAATCAACATAAGTCAGGGGTGGAGGGAACCATACCTGTTACCATGAGGCTGCCATACTACCCACTTGGGGCAGCAAAATGACTTGAGACAGCCCTGCCTTATAGCTAAGCAGAAGGAAATAAACATGGCTTGCCTCCCTCAATTTCCCCCTTCCCTCTGTCGACCCACCAGCCACAGCCGGGACACTCACCTGGAGCTTCCTTCTAGAGTTCGTTGTATTTCTTCCCACAACGGGCCTTACTTCTAGTATTTTATAAAATGCCTATTATTATTCATACTGGATCATACAGAAAACTATTATATTTTAGTAAAATGAAAATAAAACTGAGTCCTGGAAAAGAAGACAGAGGGGTAGGTGGGTAACTTGAGTTTGGAAGTAATGTATTTGCCTTGTCAGCATGCAAAGGTGAAGGAGGAGCAGGAAGGGCCCAGTCCTGTGCCTTGCCCCCAGATCCTAATACAGGACTGTTTGAAATGCTGGTTACTCAAATGCATACTTTAGCTGCATGTTCAGAGACGAGTCCTAACCTGTTCATCATCTCCCAAATAGGTACCCACACATTCAGAAAAATAAAATATAAATTTTGTATTGCATTTATTGCTTTTCAGGCATTAGATATTTGTGCATCTGAAGTACCAAGTCCAAATACTACTCCCTTTTAACAAGGTGCACAGAAAGAGAGGGGAGGCAAAAAGAATAAGCTATTCCACGTGATAAGACTCCATCACATAGCATTTTGCTAAGGCCAACCCTATTATCAAATTTATACTCCGCCCTCCCAGCCAAGGCCGGCTCAGGGCGGCTTACAGAAGGAGTAAAAACAGCAATAGGTAATTTAAATAATCTTAAAACCATATAAAACAATTTCAGCATTAAAAGGTGCTAGCAAATGATGATACTAATAAGTTATTAGAAGGTTAACAAATAAAATTAAAATTAGGATGGCGGCCGACCTTCAGTATACCATCCTAGTGTACATCCCAGATCTAACATTGTCCAGCTGGCTGTTTTGATGACTTCAGGGAACATGGTTCTCCCTTGGGGCAGCTCCTAATTGAAAGCCTGGCAGAAGAGCTCCATCTTGCAGGCCTGCGGAACTGCATAAGGTCCTGAAGGGCCCTGATCTCTTCTGGGAGCTCATTCCACCAGAGAGGAGCCACCACCAAGAAAGCCCTAGCCCTGGTTATAGCCAGTCTGGCATCCTTTGGTCCAGGAAGGGTCAGTGGATTTTGGGACCTTGATCACAGTGCTCTCTGCAGAACATGTGGGGAAAGGCAGTTCCTCAGGTATGTAGGCACTTGACCACAAAGGGCTTTAAAGGTAAGTGAATTCGGTATGCTGTTAGTAGCCAGTGCAATGCCTTCAGCACAGGCTGAATGTGCTCCCACTTTCGGAGGCCCATTAAAAGTCTGGCTGCAGCATTTTGTACCAGCTGTAGCTTCTGGATTTGCAACAAGGGCAGCCCCATTTAGAGAGCATTACAGTAGTCCAATCTCAAAGTGACCATTGCATGGTCAATGTTGCCAAGTCGTTGCATTCAAGGAAGGGAACCAACTGCCTGATCAGCCGAAGATGGTAAAAGGCCGACTTGGCAGTGGCTGCTACCTGGGCCTCCATTGTTAAGGAGGCATCCAAGAGCACTCCTAGACTCCTAACCTCCGGCGCTGGCACCAATGGAGTCCCATCGAAGGACAGGAGTGGGATCCCTACCCTTGGTCTGCCCTGACTCAGGCACAGGACCTCCATCTTCATTGGATTCAATTTCAGTCGGCTCAGCCTAAACTATCCAGCCACGTTTTGTAATCTACTTCCATATCTTTATCCTTTTTTAACTTAATTGGTGGATGTATTATGTAGGCTTATTTTGTCCATGGCCAACCAGATGTAGAAGATCTATAAGTAACTGAATGGATCTGGAATAATAATAAGTTATTGGGGGGTAAAGTTAAATAAGTTACCCATATTGTTTTGTGCTCCACACTTCTCTGAGCGGAGAATGGTTCCAGAGATAGCAATGCCTGGGCTAGAGAGCACTGAAGACTAATGGTATTTTTTATCATATGTGAATTATTTAAATATATATTGGCAGAGCACATGTGGAGGAAGAAAGATATTGCTACAGGGCAGTAGATACACACATCTAAGAGAGAGCCTGTGTGTCCCCTTGGTGCTTTGGCCAACTGGCAGCAGTCGGTCTGCTTCTGCCTTCTCCCTGCCAACCCTTGGCCTAATCAAAGTATACACACCGTATTGAGTGGGGGGTCCCATTGAATAAAATTGGACTTTAGCATAGATTTGGTAAGGATTTTTCCTTAAATACTATAGGAATATTGACAGGGGCCTGGCTACCATGCATTGGTAACCTCAAGGTGGAGTACATTCTGACCACTGTAGGTGGAGCTTTCTTGAATACAGCTTAGAATGTAGCACCCAGGTTGCTGGAAGGAACTGACAGGAAAGAGCAGGTCACCTGGCTAAGAAAGCTTTGCTGGCTTTCAATTTGTTTCTGGGCTCAATCCAAAATCCTGTTTCTTAATCTTGTAGAAGGGAAGAGTATTAGATGATTGAAAAAGCTGACTGGATCGAACCCATTGTCCATGAAAGCAGGCCTGTGTTGTTCATTTACTTCTTTTAGAAGTCTAGTAAATGTGCTTTGCTTGGGCCAGCATTTTCACTGGTAACCCAGTTGTTCTTTGGTTTTTGAGTTCCTTTTATGGTAGGCCACTGTCTTTCTGTTTCACTGTAATCCGGCTGGTTCCTTTCATGTTTTCTATGTTTTAGCGAAATGCGAGAGAGCAGTCTTAAGATTTTATTTGTAGACTGGATTGTTGGGGTATAGTTTTGTAACTGAACATATTTACAAAATGGGTGGCAAAACTGGCAATAGAGAGGATACTTATGGAAAATATTGGGAGGAGGTGCCAATTAAAGAGAGAGCAGAAAATGCTATTATCCTTTATTCCAGAGACTGAATCATTGTTCTGTTTCAGAAACATGTAACACTGGATATGTAAGATGGATACAGTCAACCACCAGGAAAGTAATGTATTAATGACATCACTGAGATGTGAATATTTATATCAAAAAAAAAAGGGGGATGCTAAACCAAATGGTACAACTGAGCATGACCTTGTCAGAAGCATGTCTGAAAATAGAAAATCTGTTGGCAGGAGATGACATTCTCTTTCTGCTTTCCCTACCTTTTTGCAACTCTTACCAGCTTGAGAGAACTGTCCTGTGATTTTGGACAAACAGCTTGCTGCTACCTCTGGTGAGATTTCCGTAGGTTGTTCCAAGATCACTGAAGTGTGAAGATCTGGTGCCAAGGTGAAGTGGTAGGATGCTTCCCTATAGCTTTTCAAATGGAGCAAGGTCTTGTTATATTTTGCAAAACAATCTGCATCCTGACTGTCTGGAGCTGTGTGTTGGCTACAGTGTTAGTTGGTACCTCATAGTCAGCAATTGCTGGCAGCTCCTTGGGAGAAGGAGGTGTTTCTTCCTTTGTAATCTTGGATTCCTGGCTGCTTTCTCTTCCCTAGGCTATCCACACAGAACGAGCTCTCATGCAGAGAAGAGCTGGCTTCTCCAGCTAGTAGAACCATGGCTGGAGCTCACTTCAGTGCAGAGAGACCATCTGCTATCACTGTTCCGTACAGGAAATAATCTCTGAATGAAAATAGTTCACACATACACAGTATGCTGCCTCCTGAAGAAAAACAGAGGTATGAGGCAACTGCTGATATACAAGATGCAATATATAATTAAAGATACCCATTGTTCACTTGACAAACGAATGAACAGGTGGGCCGTTCCATGTACAGCTATCCTGTGCTGAAATGCTGAAATTTATTTTTAACATATTTTAAGTACTTATATCCCACCTTTCTAATCTCACACTTTTTGAAAAATTACAAACACATTACCTGAAACAGCTAATACAAGAACCAAGATAACCACAGCTGATAAAATCCAACAGGAGCAGCAGATACAAGTCAGCATACAGCAGAAGCAGAAATAAAATATATTAGTGGTTCAGGTTTAGCCATCTTCTGAAATTACAGAATAGGTCTTAACAGAACGCCAGAAGGCAAGGAATGGAGGCAGCAGGGGCTTCTTGGGACAGAGAATTTCATAGTTTGGTCACAATGGATGAAAAAGCTTTGTCCTGAGTATCCAGCAATCTCACTTTTTGTCATTGACATCCAGAGCAGGGTACCAGCAGTGGGTCACAGATCATGAATGAGTTCCTAAGATTGGAGGTGGTCTTTAAGGGACTCTGATCCTAGGCTATTGGGCTTTAAAAGTCCGCCCCAGTACTTTGAACTGGGCCTAGAACCAAATTATCACACAGTGATGTAACTGGCATTAGGATACCTGTGGCATCATTCTAGACCCATTGAAGTTTCTAGGCATTCTTCAAAATTAATGTTATATACTCAAGGTGGAGAGATATCCTCTGCTCCAGTTGTCTTGTTTTATGTATTTATTTACTTTATTTATAGTCTACTTTCTCACTGAGAGGCAAAGTGAATTTCATGGTAGAAATCAATGCAATCAAATGACATTAAATGTATAATAAGCAATGCAATAGAATTAGAATTAAATTAGAAACAATGCCAAAAAGTATTAGACATAGTATGTCAAACACTGCAGAAAATGGCATTACAAAAGCAGAAAACAATGCATTAAGAAGAGGATAATACATACAGTAAACACACAATACATACTAGATGCAGTGACAAAGACTCCAGTCCTGTTCCCTTTATAAAAGTGTCTTCCTGAAATACTAGAATTACAGAACAGCCAGAAACTCAGTTCACAAGTAAATATAGCACCCTGTCCAGCTCCGCCTCACATGTCTCTAAGGCTGTGATCACACGTGCCTTTAGATCCGACATAGGTGTGAATGCCTGACAGATCTAAAGGGAGTGATCAGACAGCAACATCTGGGAAGCATCCAGCTGTTGTTGGCAACCCGTGCTGCTCCACCGTGGAAGCCAAGTTAAAAGACACCAGAGAAAGTCTGGCTCTAACGGGTTCCAATGGGCCATGGATGGACTTTCCCGTCTGATCGCACAATCACGCTCTCATGCCTTTGGGATGGTCTGATCATGTTATCCCAGCTCAGTGCCCCCCCCCCTTTGCAGTATGCACATCATCACATACTCCATAGGGGCCCTCAGTGAGGAGGTGTTAGCCAAAGTGCTCTGATGGATTGATAACTGTGGGGAATTATAATTATTAATATGCAATTGGCTTCTAAGGGAGCAATAGTCTATGTATACAGAAGCCCCGCCTTTTCCAGTAACCCACAAATGAATGCAGAAGCCAAGTCTTAAAGAAATGGATTCTTTACTGAGGAATATTCACAAGCACACAATGAAAACACAGTCATACGCACAATTATTCAGACCTAGGAAATGTAGATAGAAAGGGATAGCGACATTCACATTAGCAGGAGAATCGTTGAGGGGTGATACATACCTGTCCTCGGTGGGATGAAGTGATCTAAAGAAAAAATAAGGGAGACTATGGGGGAATGAGGGTCATATTCTGAATCGGCAGAACACGTGGTAGACTCTGGCAGCACTAAAACCAAGAGTCATGGAGATAGGGTGCGTCTAGAGGTAGAGGAAAGAGAGAGAGAGAGAGAGCAAATGGTGGGTATTGCTCTTTTTATACTATTTTGGTCTGGGGACATGTGTATCTGTTAGTGACGTCCCCTTGGTCAGTCCCAGGAAGTTACTTAATCAAAAACTAGTTTCAGGAGGAGGGGGGCTTAATAGTTGGGTAATATTGAGTTCTATTTACTCTTAACAGTGGCACCTTAGAAGAACAATGGCTGAGGCAGTCAGAGTCATTGTCATTTATGGTTCATTGATGGCTCCAGGTGATGGGTTTAGCTGGTAAGTGACAGTCTTCTAATCTCTTCATGGCCAAGCAGCTTTTGTTATGCTGGGTTGCTTACATGCAATGTTAGGCGAAGGTGGGGGGGGGGTAAAGGTGCCTGCGTGACAGAGAAGATGTTAGCTCATGGAGTCTTTGTACAATATTTCTGGTCTTCTGGCATGGCATGGTGTCCATTGTAACAGTAAACAGTTATTGGCTTCATGTGCTTCGCATGGTTAGGGAGCTTTGCTCTCTTCCTGCTGTGCTGTGGGTAAGAGTTGGCAGGTAACCCCAGGAAACCATTGGTACATCATCTCAGGAGGTCTTCCTCTGCTGGGCGTGTGTCTGCAGTTGGCATCAGCTTAGGGCTGCCACACAGTTCATTCCCTTTTGCACATTTATTGCACAGTCCAGTTGTGAGCTACAGTTCATAAGTCCAAAGGAGTGCTGTAAGTGCCTTGCAGGGCAACAGAGGTGCGATTCCTCATTTATGCGCATGGGAAACCAACAGCCAATAAAACCCCAACTCACCCGCAGTTGCATCTGATCACACAGTGACGGGCTGTGCTCACAGCTACAAAGGGAGGCATGAATTCTCGCAACTGCGGGTCAAATTCCTCAGGAGGAAATAGCCTTGCTTCCCCTCTGCTTCAACTGTGACCGCAGCCTAAGGACGTCTGGTTTTCCTAGGGTTTAGCAGGAACTGTGGATGCAAGCAACATTCAGCAGGGGTTTGGGATGCCGCCAGTGTTCTTACCTGTGCAAAGGACAGCGCTAGCTCAAGGCACTAAGCATGATGACACAAAAGGTAAAACCACATGAATGAAACCTGCCTAGCTAGCACTCTTCTTCACAGTGGCAACAGAGAATAGGTTGGGCTGTGAATAGTCTTGGATTCAGTTCAGTGCATTACTGGATCTCACTTAATGTCTGTGGCTAGCAAAGCGATTTCAAAGGACTTAACTCCAATGTAACCTTTTCCACTAGCCAAGCCTGAACACCCATTTGTTGTGCTCATGGGTCACAATCAAGGAACCAGTTGTTCAGTGAACTGTTCACATGTGCCCAAATGATGTTTGATATGACCTTTTGCATGATTTAGTACTGTTTTCTTGCATGAATAGCTGTTCCTAACACCTCCCCTTTCCACCCATCTGCCTCTTCTTTCAGTCTTCAAAAAAAACACCATATAATACAGTTTTTAAAAATCTGTTTTCAGATTTTTGAATTGAGACTTACTACTTTGACTCAGTGTCTGCTCAGGAAATTAACTAATCTTGTAACTAAGGTTATCAGCTCCAGGTTGGGAAATCCTTGGAGATTCAGAGTAGAGCCTAGGGAGGATAGTGGGAGGGGCCTTGGCAAGGTATAATGGCATACAGTCCACCCTCCCAAAGCAGCCATTTTCTCCAAAGGAACTGATCTTATGCTCTTCTTATCTCTGTTATCTGAAATCAGTTATAAGTCCAAGAGATCTCCAGCCCCCGTCTGGAGGTTGGCAATCCTGCTTGCAACCAGTTCTTGCAATCACTTCTTTTTGCGTGTGCGTATGTGCATGTGTGTGTGCTTGCATGCCTGGAAGTCACGGTGACTTCGGACAACCCCTAGCGGGGTTTCAGAGAGGTGGCTTATATTACTTGCCTCTGCATCCCAGCCCTGGTATTCCTTGGAGGTTTCCTTTCCAATTGCTTACCAGGATTGGCTCTGCTTAGCTTCCGGATTGGGCTTGCTTGGCCTTGCAATCACTTTGTGAGTGTATGTCACTGACTGGGCAAGCCCAAAGGCACATTCGATCCAATTTTGGTTATTGAAAGGTTGCATTGGACTGGGCTGGCATGAAGAAGAGATGAATTGCTTTATACAAGTTGCTTGGCTTAATGATATAATTCATTTATTGATGATACATTAAAAGCAGCCACAAGCTGCTGCAACAGCCAGCTGCTGCTGCACTGGCAGAATGTGGATCAGCATGGCAGCGTGCTTGTGATGCACGTTGCAGAGGACCAACAGGGTGATCTGATCAGGAGCTCACCTTGAGGGAGTTCCATCAGGGCATGTTAGCCTGGCAAGTATGCTCACCACAAACTTCTCAGCAAGACCACTTTCAACTGCTTCCACTTGATGAGAAAAACATACTGGACATAGGTAATATCAATCCGTGGTCCTATAGACCTAAATGGAGTTACAGATAACTTATCTGAAAATTGATCTACTTTCCCAACACTTTTGAAACTTACCTGCCTCCTCCTACTTTTTCTAATGATCATCTGCAAGGTTTATTTCTGCAACAAGGTTTCCTCAAGAATACTATTAGGATTAGGCAAGATCAGTTTGTGGTCATAACAAAGCTCCTTGTGTTGCTTCTCTACCAGTTATAGGGTTGTCAGCTCTGGGTTGGGAAATTCCTGGGTGGAGCCTGGGGAGGGTTGGGTTTGGAGAGGAGAGGAGAGGAGCCTCAGTGGGGTATAGTGCCATAGAGTCTACCCTCCAAAGCAGCCATTTTCTCCAGGGGAACTGGTCTCTGTTGTCTGGAGACCAATTGTAATACTAGGAGATTTCCAGGCCCCCCTTCAAGATCGGCAACCTTAGGTAAAGGTAAAGGTTCCCTTGCTCGAAAGCCAGTCGAATCCGACTCTAGGGTTGCGGTGCTCATCTCCGTTTCAAAGCCGAAGAGCCACCGAAGTGGTACCTATTTATCTACTTGCAATTTCTTGCTTTCGAACTGCTAGGTTGGCAGGAGCTGGAACTAGAGACAGGAGCTCACCCCGTCTTGCGGCACCCGGGTCTTGAACTGCTGAACTACTGACCTTCCACAGCCTGCAGTTCAGCGTCTTAACCACTTGAGCCACTGCAGCAACCTTAACCTGATGCTATTAAAATGACCATGAGTGAATAAGCATAGGAAAGGTGAGATTTGTGAACCTGTTAGAACTTGCACCTTGAAGAGTACTAAGGACTCGTCTACACATAAAAAGCAGAAGTAGGATGGTGAAGGTGCAGAACAGACTGCACCACTTTAGAGTGCAGATGGAGGGGCTATATTTTCAAAGGTTCTCCTGTGCTAAAAATTCCCAGTGACCCCTGTTCTGACAATGCGGCCTCTGCACGCACTCAGAGGCCTGCTGCTGGAGGGAGTCATCGCCCCTCTGCTGGGTGGGGGCAGGTCAGGTGAGTGAGCAAGTTGGGGGGGTTGGGGGGCTCCACTTGTGCATTGTTTGTATTTATGTTCTGAATCTCTCTCCGTGACTGCCATTTTCAGCCTACTTTAAAATGCATTAAAAAAAAATATCTAACAGCCACAGTGGCAGCAAAATTTGTGGCAGGGTAGGAACTTTCCTGAGTCACTGCTCACTGTAAGCAGCGACTGGGGAAATCTCTGTCCCTGCCACACATTTTGTTAGTCTTTAAGGTGCTACTGGACTCTTGCCCTTTTCTTCTGTTGAGACAGACTAATTTGGTTACCCATCTTGAGGAAAGTAATTCCCTGTGCTCAGTCGGTCGGCCCTAACTCCTGTGCTGCGCTGCACTGCTTTTTGAAATTAGCAATTTCAAATGTTGTGTTTTTCATTCTTCCTAAAATGCATTTATGTTTGAAAATTGGTGGGCGGGGGGGGGCGGGGGGCGCCAGAAGGTAGCCTCGCCTAGTGTGCAAAAAAGCCTGGCGCCAGCCCTGCCAGCAGAAACACTAGTTATTTCCAACCCATTATGAACTGGGCAAAGAGCTGGGCTTCAACCTTTGTCTTTTCAAGGAGCTTTTTAAACATTCACTACCACAGAAGTCTCCAGAGGACGGTGGAAGACAGGAGGGCCTGGCGTGATGTGGTCCATGTGATTGTGAAGAGTCGGACTCGACTGTGCAACTGAACAACAACAACCACAGAAGTCAACAACTTCACTCCCACTTCATTCTGCTGCCAGTCTAGGCCCAGCCATAGTTACGACTTTATAAGCAAGTTTCTAGGAGTGCAACTGAAAGAAGCTAAGTGGAATAATGGTTCTCATAGCTGGGCCAGTAGGCATTTCCCAGTTTGGTCCAGTAAGCAGTCCATAGTTCCTATGTGCCCCAAAATGTTTATTTAAGCTTCTACTCCTAGCTCCAGGATTTTCCTACCTCACTGGGTCCTACCACATTTTCTTGTAATGCCAACCCATTTGGGGTAAGGGGATCCTGAAAATCTTCAGAAAAGATGCCATTTTAGGGTCCTGTCTTCCTATGGCAACAATGGGAAATGCCTGAGGCATTATGGGAAAAAATATTCTTTTTACAGCATCCCCACTGTCCCTGGCATCTAAGAATGTAGAGCTTGGGCCTGGATAATGGTGTATGTTATGGCTGCCACAGCAGAGTCTCTCTGGAGGGGCCATTTACAGCAGCAACCATAACATGCATCAAGTGCATGCCCAGCTCCAGATTTTTTGCTAGTTAACTAGAAATAGTTGCAGCTACAAATGAGTTCTAGCCCCTAGTCACTGGGAACGGGTCATGAAAAATGTGAACTTGGCACTCAGGTTTCCAAGAAAAGGTATGTGACTGAGTGCAAGGGTCCACCCCCCACCCCCAAGCCTCTCTGCACAGGCAACCCTGAAACAGCTGAGTAAATTTAGCTCATTCTTCATGGCAGGTGTGGTATGTTGATCGCCGGGGTATTAAGAGAGATGGGAAGAGTGAGACCCTATCCATGACCGAGATTATTCTGCAGAGAAACCCTAGAAACAACAAAACATAGTAAGAAATCTTAAATTGCAATAAATATATTTATTTCAAATACCAGCAAAGTCCAACCAGAAGGATCTGAGGTATGTTTAGTCACTGAATCATGCATATGTTACAGCAGAGGGTGGGAACTCCACCTGCTCCCAGTCCTGTTCTATTAAAAGCAACTAATCCTCATAAAACTGACCTTTCTGCTTTTTTTCCCATCTCTAATTTCCTGCATTCCTCACACTCCTCTATTCTCACTTTGCCCCATCCAGTTTGCTTTTGAACATACTGATTCATAAACAGATGTTATAAATTACCTTTCTTGTCTCTGGTAACTTATCCCACATGCTTATGTCATATTATGAAATAGTTTTCCTTAACCTTGCCATTTGCCTCTGTTTCCCAATGCTCAGAATATA
>NW_015174290.1:678818-679861 GCF_001447785.1 Gekko japonicus
TGAGAATGTTAATGCAAGCCAGAAGCATGGAAGACCTTGTCTCCTCCTAGTTATGGGAGCAGAACTTGCCCTTTAGTCAGCCCCGTATGAAACATGGAAATCTTCAGTTGCAATGGCTTTTAAGTCCATGGCACCTTACTCTGGATTAAAACTTGGATATGTGATGAGAACAGGCATAGATTTTTCATAATAAAGCAACAGTATTTTTTTAAAATCTTTCAGCAAAAATCACTTCTTTGTGCTATATTGACATAATTCAGTGGATAGCTGTACAAGGTGATCATCTCTGTTGTAAATCATAATTAGCCAGTTCCCAATACATCTCTTTGGATTAGGGTTGCCAGCCTCCAGGTAGGGCATGCAGATCTCCCAGAATTATAACTGATCAGTAGACTACGGATATTGGTTCCCCTGTAGAAAATGGCTGCTTTGGAGGGTGGACTGTATGCCATTACACACTCAAACCCTGCCCTCCCCAAGCTCCACCATCACATATCCAGGAATTCTCCAGCCTGGAGTCGGCAACCCTCATTTGGGTCAAACTAGACAATTCACTGAAAATTCCACATTTGTAGCTCCTTTTTTCTTTGCAAATATGAACAATTTCCCATTCCACATTTGTAGCTCCATTTTTCTTTGTAAATAGGAACAATCTAGAGACCTGAACAGCAGAGGGGAGATGCAAATTTAATCTTTTTACTCCTGTGTGATTTCCTAGCTGCATTGCAAAGATTGTATTTATCCCATTGGAGAAAAGATACAGGCAAAGTATAAAGCACATTGTGTTGTCTCTGTGGTATAAACAGAACCATTTCAGGTTAAGGGTGCTTGAACATCTGCCAGGTTGGCAAATTTCTTATTCTCCAGTGGTGATCAGGTAGCCAGTGAATGGAGTGTTCACAACCAGTTAGTCTCTATTTTCAGGAACTTGCAGCCATCAGAACACCCAGCTGATTGTCACCTTCTGGGGAAATTCTTTTCTATACTCAGCAAAGTTTTTAGAAAGGTAGAATCGGGTGCCAACTCTCAGCTGATCAGCAGGA
>NW_015174290.1:679898-711685 GCF_001447785.1 Gekko japonicus
GGAAAGAGTAATCAAAAGCCCAGCTGATTGATCTTCTCTTCTCCTCACCCCAAACTGTCAGTTTCTGGTGATTCCTACAGTAACATGACATCACTTTCAGGATTTCCCCAGAAGTAAAGTCAGGTTGCATGCAACAGCAGCACTTTCTCCCCACCACCACCACCTGACAGTGAAGCAATGGGAAGCATGAGTTGCCGGTGAGAGGTCTCTCACCATACCAGGAGACCTGGTAACCCAGCTAATATTTTGGTTACTGCATTCTGTACCAACAAGGCAAGAAATTACTGGAACATGAACCAGTACTTTCACTACAGAGTATGAAGGTGAAGGGTCGTATTTTCACAGTACTGTTTAGGGAGAAGCACCATGACCTTGCTACAGATTTAGTATGGAAATCAAAAGAGATGATGGGATGAAATATAAAGTCCAGGATTTGTGCCTGCTTGACCAGATGGGCAATTATGCTATCAATAGATACAGAAACTAATGAAGAATTTGTATTTAATGGTGGTACAAAGCCAACAGAACAGGACCACTTGAAGTTCTTTTCTTGGGAGAGGATGAAGAGGATGAGAGCAAAGTGGGGATCTGGAGTGGGAAAGGGAATCAGTGTAAACTATCGGACTCTTCTGCCTATGGAAAAGTACTTTCATTGGAGGAAAATGAAAGTAGCAATCAAGCCAATTAAAGGAAGGCTTGAGAAAAAAGTTCAGAGTTAGACATACTGAGTTTTGAGATTACATTGACACACCTAAGCAGAAATTGATCTCATTTTTCATCCAAGATTATTCAGAACCATGTACACCTATGTCAACTTTCACAATTTTCTCTTTTTTTGTATTGTTTTGACATATTTTATCTAGCTAAAAAGCCAAATGTTAAATTTGTTCTTCAACTGGCAAGCTTGCTTATCATATATTCATTTCATTGCTTGCTTATCAAATATTCAGTTTAATTGGATTTCACATTAGTTTACAAGTGGGAATTGCAAAACTGAAGACAGTTTTCAACATAATGTTCCTTTATTAGCTATTCACTTAAGAGTGTGTCCCAAGCATATTTTATTAACCTACATTGTCCACCTAATAGAGCACTTTTGTCTTTATGCTGAGTAGAGGTAACGGTCACAAAACAGAGAACTTTTTGACTAGTTCTTTCTTTGCATAATGGAGGTTTGGATTTCTTTTCCTCTGGAGAGGTTTGATTTGTATAAGGCATGGGCATTGTATTCAATGAAAATGCAAGGAAGAGCCACAAAGGATACAAACAAGCATTTTGTCACACTGCAAGAAGAGAATGTAGCTTGGTAGTAGACTACAAGTTTCTGCATGCAAAAAGTCTCCGATCTGATTTTAGCCTTGGTAGGTAAAAGGACCTCAGACTACAAGGAGCTACTACCAATCAGAGTGGACTATACTGTGTTAGATGGACCAATGATCAGACTCTGTGTACAACAGCTTCATGTATTGATACCCTTAAAAATAGTTACTGAGTGGTCCCTTATATCCATAGTATGGCTAGTGATTAGTTCCTGACTATTACGAAAGCAGCTTTATAACTAGAAAATCCATTAGGCAAAATGACTGAACCAAAATGTTTGATTATCTGAATTTGTTTTCCTCCCCTATTTCCCCATACCAGTAGAAATCTCTATAAACAGCCCTCCTGTTTATACAAACGTTTAAACATCTACACCATTTTAAATTTCTAATTAACACATATTCCCCACCCTGTCTATGGGATCATTTCAGGTAAAGCTTATGACAAAAAAATTAGGTGCACAGTATAACCTCAAGTAAACTGCAAATCAACTAGAACCTAACATTTTCCCTCTTTATATTGTTTATTCATTTACGCTCCAGTTTTCTCTGCAAGCAGGACTGAAGGTGACTTATGTTATTATCCTCCATTTTATCTTCACAACAACCCTGTAAATTAGACAGCAAGTCTGATTGGCTTGAGATCAACCAGAAAGCATCCATGGCATAGTGGAGCTTCAAACTTGGATCTCCCAGATCCTCATCCAGCGTTATAACTACTATAACACACTGTCTCCCAAGGAGAAAAAAAAAGCCATGCCTTCTGTTGATTTTTACAGAACTGCAGTATGGGGGGGGACTGCCCCCTCCCCACATCCACATAACCTTACTAATCAGTCTGGAGTCATTTTGCATAGGGTAGCACTGTCAATCAGATAGAGCAAGATGGGTAGTCATGTTAGTGTGTCTGTAGCAGTAGAAAAGAGCAAGAATCCAGTAGCACCTTAAAGACTAATAAATTTGAGGCAGGGTGTCATATGCAGAGGACCATGGAAGCTTTCTGTTGGCTGCCACCACTCTGGTATGGGCCTCCTTGGGAGGGCCCAGAGCACCCGCCCAACCCCTTATGTCCACTCTTTCCTTTCCCAGTAGGTAGTACTTTATATATGACCAAATGAGGTGTGAGGACCCAGGCAGAATAATAGACAATTTTATTTAGGAGGTCTAGTAATAACTGGTTTTCAAATAATTTGTAGAATAATGAGAATCAGGGGTCATTTTTTAGAAAAAGAGGTGCAGGAGCTCATTAGTATAACTAATTAGCATAACTTATAGGCATATGCCACACACCCCAATCCAAGCCCTTTCAGCCGTGCCCTTGGCTCCTGTGGGCTTGGGTGGGCGGGGGGGGGAGAGGAAAGGCAAGGCAGAAAGGGTTTGGATTTAAGAGATCCAAGCCCTTTCACCCTTGCCCTGGGTTTCCAGCAAGATCCAGTCCTCTGCTCTCAAGAGTGGGCAGGCAGATGTCTCCGGAATCTCTACAGGAGAGTACAAAAGCTGACGGTGGCTTTCCCATTGGGTGCCCCTAGCTCAGCACACTGCCTCTACAAGCTTACAAGCTGAAGCTCCATTTAGTCATCATCGTGAGCCATGAATTTCTCTTAAAAAACCGTTTAAACTGTAGACCATCTCAGATCTCACAAAAACAATGGCCTGTTGCGTGCAAAAAAAGCCTTCCCTTTTACGTGCCCTGACCATAAAGCCAAGTGATTGCAACCAATGACCTTATAAATTATAATATTAGAATCAGAACGCCCTGCAGCCTCGGCCACAGTGGCTTTCTCCTCTCAGCGAGCATCCCATGGTGTGCTCCTCCTCCAGCTGGAAGCCCTGCAAAGGCCGCTCACCTGGGTCACAAGCGCAGCAGCCCACAGCCCAAAGAAAGTCCCAACAACAGAGCCCCATCGGCACAAAGGGGCTGGGGCACACTACAGGAGCAAAAGCAGCCAAGGCCACAGGCATGCCGAGGCAGCCTCTGTGCTTCTGCCATGCAGCATCTGGAGGGGCCGAAACAAAGCGGTTGGGTCAGGTCGGGGAGGCAGTGAAGAGGCACACTCTGCCCTTCCTGCGTGCCACCAAGCACCTGTTCGACCCCGAAAGGAAGCGCAGCCTGTCAGTGCCAAAGGCACTCCTCCTCGTGCAACCTTAAGTGTGTGCCAAGGCATGAATGGCTTCCCTGCTCTCTGGCCTTCTCCCGCCTCCACTCCTCTTCAGCCTAGGCTCACCCACCATGGATCGGGCATGGGCTGCAGAAGGACATTCCCCCCCACCTTCCCTTCTCTCTCCGAGTTTCTCTGCAGTAGCAGAGAAGCTCAGATAGGGAAGGGAGGAGGAGGAGGCATGCTTCCATGCCTGCCCTTCACTCCCCCAGCCAGCCTGCCATGGCTGGCTGGCTGTGGAAGTGAAGCGAAGGGCAGGCAAGTAAGATGGGGAAGGGAAAGAAAGGCATTTAAACCCCCCACCCAACTTCCCCGAGTTTCTCCACAAAAGTGGAGAGGCTCAAGGAAGAAAGGGGGCATGTCTGCCTGGGCTTTTACTGCCGGAACGCCATTCTGGCTTGTTACAGGTTGTTCCGGCTTGAAATGAGCCCTGACAGTAAAGGTAGGTAAACAAACAAAGAAAAGAACCCTAATGTGTTTATCTAGACTGACCTTAGATACCTCTTGGTGATTGGCTTCAAGCTGACTCACTCCTTCTGGATGAGGGATCTTTCCATCTGCAGCAGCCTTACCTCAGCTTTGCTCCCTAGGCGTGAACAACCTCCCACTTTGGACGAGGCCTTTTATCCCTTCTTCCCAGGGACCACCCTGTACTGCTCTACTGGTGTAAGGTTTCCCTCCAAATCCCCTGTTAATCAATCACAGGGTCCAAAGGGTAGCCTGGGAAATGTAAGCCCAGGGGACACCCTAATATCAGCTTTCTGAGAGCCACTAGACCCTACTATGCAGGCCCAGGCTCATAACATAGTGTATGAGCTTTTGTGAGTCACCGTTCTGAAGAAGTGAGCAGTGACTCACAAATGCTCATACCCTGCCACAAATGTTGTTAGTTTTTAAGGTGCTGGTCACAAAGACCAGCTGGGCTTTTTTTTGGAACTTGTCCCCCCCCCCCCCAAGACATCTCTGTCAAAAACACCACCGGCCATGTATTGCATCATATTCTAACAAGTAGTTAGAGGGTACCTGATACAGCAACCTTTTTGAAGTTAAGCATGTCTGTAACTGCTCAGTAGAAGACGGGGTTACCAGCCTCCACATGGGGCCTGCAGTTCTCCTGGAACTCCAGAGCACAGCGATCAGTTTCTAGGGTTGTCAACTCTGGATTGGGGCTTTCCTGGAGATTAGGGGTTGGATCCTAGAGAGGGGAAGGACCTCAGTGGAATATAATGTCATCGAGTTCACCCTCCAAATCAATCATTTTCTCAACCATTCTTGTCTGGAGATCAAGTACAATTCCAGGAGATCTCCAGGCCCCAGTTGAAGAATGACAACCTTATCAGTTTCCCTGGAAGAGATGGCAACTTCAGAAAGCAGACTCTATGGCATCACATCCTACCAGGGGTCTTGTTGTAGAAAAAGAGCTGCCGGAGCTCATTAGCATAACTCATTAGCATAACTTATTTGCATATGCCACGCCCCCTGACATCACCGGAAGTGACAGAAGGCCACACCCCCTGACATCACCGGAAGTGTGTCAGAAGGCCCGGCTACTTACCCTCCTGCTTCATCCTCATTCCCAAACGGAATGAGGATCGAAGCAGAGGGCGGGGTAAAGAAGGGGGCGGGGCTTCACCACGTGACCGCCCCGCCCCCTAGAGGTTCTCTTCCGGAGCTCCGTACCTGAGAGCTCCCCCCCGACTAGAGCCCTGCATCCTACCAAGATTAAGGTTGCCACCCCCAAGTTGGGAAATTCCTGGAGATTTGGGGATGGGGTTTGGGGAGGGTATAATGCCACAGAGTTTACCTCCAAAGCAGCTATTTTCTCCGGGAGAACTGACCTCTGTTGTCTGGAGATCAGTTATAATTCTGGGAGATTTCCAGGCTCCACCTGGGGGTTGGCAACCCTAGCAGACATCCTTAAGAACATAAGAGATGCCAATGTTGGATCAGGCCAAAGGCCCATCCAGTCCAACACTCTGTATCACACAGTGGCCAGAAATACCAGTGCCATCAGGAGGCCCACCAGTGAGGCCAGGACATTAGAAGCCCTCCCACTGTTGACCCCCCCCCCCAAGCACCAAGAAGACAGAGCATCACTTGCCCCAGAGCCCCTATCTAAACCTTGTGGCTAATAGCCACTGATCGACCTCTGCTCCATATGCTTATCTAATTCCCGTTTGAAGCCTGAACTCTGTCTTCCTCAAGCATTGCCCCTAAATCTCCAGGGATTTCCAGGAATCTCCAGGAATCTCCCAAACCAAAATTGGGGAATAAATAATGGGGGGTGAGGGGGTGGAACACAAGCCCCACCAGAGTCCTTCATAGTAGACAGCCCAGCCAGTTTTTCCAGAGTCACAAGTAAAAGGTGGGATGGATTTCCCTCAGATTCTGGTTCTCTGGACCAGTGCTCCCTCTGAACTGTGGAGTCCTGTGAGCAAAAATTCTACTTTGTGAGCTACTGGCATTAAAGTTGTGGAGTGATTTGGCTACTGCATAAATTAGTTTGCTCTGGAGCCATCCTTCCTGAGCTAAGACAAAAATCTGTGAACCAGAGGCTAAAAAACTCTGAGCTAGCTCACACTAACTCAGCTTAGAGGGAACACTGCTCTGGACCTGTAATAAAGCATGTCATGAACCTCTAAATAGTATGCATCCCACAGGCTATGTTTGGAAACAGAATGCTATACTATTGATCTGATTCAGGGCAGTTGCTGTTGTGTTCTTATATGTGACTGCCTCCTATCAAATTAGAAGAAGATCTGTGAAGAATGCTGATTAATGAAGCAAAGGCCTATGATGGTGTCTCCCTTAAGCCTCCCATAAGCTACTGGAGCAAGCCAAAGCTTACCATGGCAACTGAGGTCACCTTATCCCATTTCAACCAGCAAGAAGAAAGCTTACAGGTAGGTTTAACTGACAGCATGCAGTTGGCTCAAGGTCACCCACCAAGCTTCATGGTCAAGTCAGGATTATGAGCTGGCACCTGCTGCAGGGGTCTCCAGATGTTTTGACTGGTGGGCACCTTTGGAATTGTGATACACACAAGCACGAAATGTCTGCTGCAGGAGACGGAGCCAACCACAAAATGTCAGGGAGTGATGCATAACTCTAACAGTAATTCATCAACATTTAAAATGAGCGTATTGTTTAAAAATATTTCCCTGCATGCACACAATTTACCTTCAGTCACTCAGTTAAGATCCTTGCACTGTGGCGGCAGCCACTACTGAAGCAACTTTTAAAAAACCTGTGCAGCCAATCAGGTCTCCAGTGGCCAGTCAGAAGCCCTGCTGGGCAAGAGCTTAACCAGGCCACATCCATTTTCTAAAAACACTTGACAGGCACCAGGAAAGCTGTTGGTGGGTGTCATGGCACCCAAGGGCACCCTACTGGAGACCCCTGGCCTAGTGTTTGTGTTTGTGAACAGTAATTGATTAGTGAAAGCTAGATAGTGCTACTTGACAATTCTGAGAGGGGCAAGCATATTCTAAGAAAGAGCCATTTGTGAGGTACTGAAAGCAAAGCTGTGTGTTATAGCCAGGAAAGCTTGAACACCTGTCAGTTTGGCTTACATCCTGTTCACCAGTCACAAAGGGAGAGCTGATTTTTCAATGGACTGTTCATCTGTTGGTCAATCCTTTCAGCCGGTTGCCTTGCTGCATTCCTTCCCAAAAGTGCAATACAGCATCATTGGCTTTCGGCAGATGCATGTTCTCACGCAGCACAATTGAGTTCTACTCCCCCCTTGTTGCTGTTCCACTGCTCCAGTAAGCAGGGTATTGTTTAAATAGTTAGATCAGTCTCAGAACCAGTATTCCCTCTAAGCTGAGTTAGTGTGAGTTAGCTCACACATTCTTGTCTTAGCTCAAGTAGGATGGCTCCAGAGCAAACTAATTTATGCAGTAGCCAGGGGTCATTTGGGGGGGGGACGCGGGGGGACGCCATCCCCCCAGGTGAGGTGCGGGAGGGCGGGGCCTGGAGCTCCCTGCTGGTGCCCGCTGGAGGTCGCCGCCGGCTGTGGGGAGGACACACTTCCGGTGATGTCAGGGGGTGTGGCATATGCTAATGAGTTATGCTAATGAGTCCCCCTAGCTCTTTTTCTACGAAATGACCCCTGGCAATAGCCAAATCTCTCGCTCACAACTTTAATACCAGTAGCTCACAAAATAGAATTTTTGCTCACAAGACTTTATAGCTTAGAGGGAGCATTGCTCATAACATATGAAAAAGTCATAAATAAAACCTGAGTTTAAAAAAAATCAGATTTCACCTAAGTAGTCCTCAGAGACATTCATGGCTGCAGTATGTTTGGATTTGCACTTTTTTTTTTTTTGCATGTTTGGGAATCCCAGGGCAAATCTGTTGGACTGGACTCTGAGTCATTCAGAGTGAAACAAACACACTGGGTGACCAGCTTATGTCTGATCATCACAGTCAAATATGGTAAGATCAACTGACAAACACGTTTGTGGTTAAATTCATGACACCCGTAGTCACAGCCACCATGGGCATTCAACCCATGATGAATTTAACTCCTTAGTCACCCAGCCACATTAATTGGTACAATGCACTGTGTGAGTCAGGAGCATCACATGATTTTTTCACTCACAGCTCACATCAGAGGCATTCAGTGGTGGTGCTGGGAATTCCAAAACCTGATGACTCCAGTTCATGCAGTAAGTTTACTAAAGGGTGTGGACAGGCAGTGGGAAATCTCACCATGGGGATGCTGATTCTGCACAGTGAGTGTAACGTATAGACCAACTTTGATTATCTGGCAAATGTAGAAAGGAGCTGTGTACCAGAAGAACTAGCACCATCTGACCAGCCTGTCTGCTGAAAATCAGCTCCAGCTGAGGCGTCTTGGCAGCCTGCTTTTATGGTCCAATCCAGGACACTGGCTGCTGTTCCATTGGCCCTTAAATGCCATAGCTGTCCTATACCAAGGTACTTTTGTTCCCAGTGCCAGGGTGGGGGAAGGAGGGGAGGGGGATAGGCTGGCAATGGTCCCTTGCAATATTGTACAGCCTAAACAGAATGGTGGTTCTGCATCACAATTCCGTGAAGGTCACAGTTATCTCTGGTGCATTTGTCAAACAGCAATCTTGCTTTAGTGGCAGCACCAAAAGTCCTTTGATGGCTTTGGACAGTCAACCTCTCCATTAAAAACTGTAACATCGTGGAAAGATACCACCATGTAGTGCCTGTTGGCATTAATGCTGATGCGGTAATAGTTGGCATTGTAGCTAGGCACCTATAATCCCATGTTTAGATATCTGCATTTTCCCCTCTTGCAAACAATCTGAATAATGAATCAAATGGTCTCCTCGGTAATTGGATCTTTTTCTGTGTAATTAGCCATTTCCCACCCTGCATTATAATTTTAAGTAGGATGGCTGAATTGAACAACTCACGAAATGAGTCATTATATGAAGGCTTTTAAGGAAGTTATTTCTGGAGGTCTTACTATGGAGGCTCAAATCTGTCTAAATTAAGAGAACTGACAAGCGGCAATCAAGGCTGGAAAATAAAGGTGCTCAGTAAGCAGCCCTATTACAATCAGAGAGAAAGGGGGAAGCAGATCCCTGTCTTGCGCATGGAAGCAGAGGGAATGATGAATACCTTAGGTAACTCGCTCTGTGCAAAATCAATCTTTCACTGTCAATTTTAAATGAACTAATTTGTCTGCAAATCTGCTCAGTCAGTTTGGAAGTATTCTCAGTTCATCCATATTAGCAAATCCTTTAATCTTGACTAGTCCAGTGAGTAAGAAATCTAGAAATTTGTTAATATGACTGGACATATGTAGTAGGATAAGAATTGATTCTTTTAATTAGTGTCTACTCAAGTTATAGTGCCTTCTTTTTCCTGAACTATTGACCTACCGATACATAAAAAAGATTACTGTTATGACTAATATACCTTGTGAAGACCAGTTACTGTTTAACTCTTTCCTGATTGGTCTGCATTGGACTCCCCCCCCCCCCCCCCCCCAAAAAACCGTACAGTGATTGTTGAAATGTTGTTTGAACTGCTGATGGTCTCCTGATCATACTGTTTCACCAGCTGGATAGAGATTTCAGTGAATTTGCTTGTAGTCCTTTTGATGATCTTTGTCAACTGTCACTGAATGTCATTGACTTTTTCTGGTCCGATTTTATTGCTTCTCACGCTTTACGTTTTTAAGATAACGTATGGTGAATGAATGGGCTGTAATCATGTGTGTTGAAACACTGTTAATATTTTAAAATGCATAACTCCAGATACTCTTTATATCCTTTATTTCTTTAGAAGAGTTATATCTTGAACTCTTAAATATTTTCCCCTCAGGATGATTCCCCATCTTACTACTAAACAGTGAAACAATCTATCAAAGGATACTAAATGTAAACCAGTATAAATCATTGTATTGGATATTTTAAATTGTATTCTTCATTTAAAAAAACACCCCTAAATAATGGCTTTTTCAAGGCCACAGTTAAATGAGTTACACTAGTTTCTGCAAAGAAAACATATTGCTCAAAATGGTGTTTATTTAATGGCTAGTATTTTGGACTATGACTGAGAAGACCTGGGTTCAAAGCCAGTCACTGGGTGATCTTGGGGACTACTTAGCCTGCCTCCCGCAGGGTGTCATGGGCACCAAATGGAGGCTGGGAAGGGTGGAATTAAAATGAAATAAGTAGATACTGGTTGTTTTCATGTTTAGCTTCTGAACAAGACCCCCATTCTCTATCAGAAGAGGGTTTTGAAGTTTATCTTGTCCTCGTGAAGTGGTTTGCTGTGCAGAATGGGGGGCTGCTGTTTTCAGAAATACCAAAGAACCCTCAGGCACATGTAATATATGTGGACATTTGGAGAACTGCTGTAGCTCAGTCTTCCCCTATAAGAATTCAGGAAGTATTTTTTTTATCCAACAGTTATACAGCGTTTCAATTAGGGCACTATACTACTTTGAAAAAATGATTTGAGGGCTCTTTAAACATGTATATGAAGCAAAATGTATGTTATAATTGGAAAACTACAACTTCTATCAATTTTGTGATTTTCCTAACAGAATGTAGCCATGTGCGTGTGTGTAGGTAGGCGTGTGTGTGATTTGTTTTTGGGGTGGGAAGCTTCCCATTTGCTCACTGGTAGCAGGCAAAACCCAGCCCTCAATCCCCACTTTGTGATTTGAAAGTAGGAGGAAAAGAGGCTTGGATAGCATTGATGCTGATGCTCTAGGGATTTCCCCTGCCTCTATGGTAGAGACCATAACGATTGGTTGGATTCCTTAAGAGCATCACCCAGAAGTGATGTTACATATATCCCCCCCAATCTCCACCCAGAAGAGATGTCACATGATCTGTGATGCTCTAGGTATTTCCCTGGTATCTATGGCCTTTACCATAAAGATCGAGGAAAATACAGTAGTGTTGTGGAAAACATGACATCACATTCCCCTAAAACCCTCCCCTCCCCAGGCACATACCCTCAAATCCCCTGGGACTTCTGGAACAGGGCAGGAAACCTGAGGGGGGGGGGGTTTATTTAATTTTATACCTTTATGCCATTTTCCTGCATGCTGAACATTGTTATCCAAATCTGCTCTTTACCTGTATCATTTGCCCAACAGAGCAAAGCAGTCTGAAGTTTTTGACAGTAAAATTGTGCTAGAAAAAGAGTCAAGTGACCCCATTCCCCTTGAAATCACAGTCCCAACAGAAGCATTTGAATAAATACACGATCAAGAAAAATAATCATGGAACTAGACAGGATGTATTCCCTCCACCCTGAAGTCCATGTAATCCTTAGGTGATTCCCAGAAAGATTCCCAGGCTTGAGGTAGCTGCACAATGTCGTTTGGTAGACTGATGGGGAGGCCAACAGAAGACAGGCTGAAGTATAGCACCAGAAGGAACTGAAACTACATGAAAGGAGATGGGTTTAGATAACAAAAGCAGTGAGACATCATTCAAATGCAAGTAGTACACATATATGAACTCTATTAAATTTTTTCCACTTAAAGGATATGTTACGGTTGAAGAACGCTGAGACACAGTAGGCCAAGATCAGCCAGTACATCTGTGGCTCAGAGTTATTAAGGAGAGGTAACAACAATAAAGAACTACCATCTTCAGAGTGCTTTCTCCACACCATTGGTCAACTGTGGCCTAAGATATTACCATACATTTATAAATGAGACTTACAGAATGATGCTGTATCTCCTTCATAGTTTAAAATGTAAGCACATCTAACAAATGACCCCATCTCCATTGCCTGCTAGGAAAAAAGATGTGTCTCTATACAGCAATCTATACAGATGTGTCTCTATACAGCAATCTAATAAATTCCTTGTTTTCCTCCTCTCTTCCAGCAATGCTTCACAAAAACTGAATAGTTCTTTAAAACTTTCTGTGTTCTTGTTACAAACAAGCTCTCCTTGCCTGTTCTCTGCTGTCTTTCTAACTTAAGCTGTAGCAAGGAGTCTGTTTCCAACACTAGGATTGCTCTCTGGAATATAAAAATAAAAACAACTCTGAAATGTGTAGAGCAGTTGCCATTATTATTGCTTATTGCAATCTTCCACCTTAGGATTCAGAAGAAGGTTGACTCTGAATATAGGATTGTGCAGAGTCTTGAATTATTAGGGTTTAGCCCCCAGTGCCTTCCTCCATATATAAAAAAACCACTTCTGATTTCCTCTCCTCTTGCATTTTCCTTGTTACAACTCCAAAGATGCCTTTAAAAATTGCCAGCACAGTGGAAGAAGGTTCTTTGCCGTTTTTAAGTGTCCATCTTGATGCTTTTTTCAATGTGTGTATCTGAGTCTGGTGTGTGTGAAGCTGAGGGAAGCCCTTTCTTTATCCAGCCCCCTTCTGCCACATCCTGCACTCAGGCAAACTTCTATTGCAGACCCAGCTTGCTTCTCCAATTTGTGGAAAAGGAAGCAGTGGGTATAATTAAATATAAACATGTCTCATTTGCCTGTAACATGGAGGTGTTGGGGAGAAAAATTCAGAGGGGACAAAATCAGCAAATGCACGTGGTTGGCCACTGTGTGAAACAGGATGCTGCATTAGATGGCTTCCTGGTCTGATCCAGCAGGGGCTCTTTTTGTGTTCTTGCACTTCATGCTGGTTTCTTTGTGTGCCTCGGCAAAAACTCATATAATTATGTGACTAACAATATGGTTTTTGGCACTACCATCATTTATGTAGCATTAAAGAACAGAAGTATACGTATGGGTGTGGGAGATAATTTCTGTGTGATGTCTATTCTGAGCTTCAGATTTAATGCCATATTACTATAAAACTGGAACATGTGGAAGGTCAGCTTTCCCCCTCAGACAGGGCTGCCCCAGCTGCCATAGGACAGCTGGAGGGTATGGAAACCTGATGTTTTTGCTACCCGCCTCAGTCAGGAAATCCCATAACATCTTAAATGAAAACATGTAGAGTATTAAATAGAAATCAGATAGATTATATGAAAAAATGAGGGCTTCTGAAATGCAGTGGCCAGATTTTAACTTTTGATTTTATCCTCATTTCCTGACATGTGACAGCTATCCATACTTTGTATACCAGAAGTTGAACCATGCATGACCATTGTAAAACCAAAGTATCTTAAAGATGTAGCAATTTAATGAGTTCTAGCAGTAAATTAGTAGCAACAAGGCTGATGTAGGGCTGTGGCATATTGGTAGAGCATCTTCTTGGCACGCCAAATACCCCAGATACTGTTCTCCAGCATCTTCAGTTAAAAAGATCAGGCAACAGGGGATGCAGTGTGAACTGTTTCTATTGATGAACTGCTCTTACTTGCTAGGCAGTTTCTTCTAATGTTTAATGGAAATCTACCCTCCCGTAACTTAAGCCCATTAGATCTATTATTTGTTGCCCTACGAGGCCCCTATTGTGCTTTTATAAACTCACAAGTTATGAAAAACCTGACCTGTGCCAGTTGTGTGCAAAAGGGACTGAACTGTAAGGTGACTCCAAATGATGCCAGCCACAGACACACACCCAGAAGAAGGAAGCCTTCCTGTGCAATGCTGTGCCTATGGTTCCTGTATGTCACCAACCCTCTTACCTGCAATAAGATGGACCAGTTCCCTAGCCATGTATAACACTAAGAAGCCAGACTGCTGCCAGGCCAGGCCAGAACATAGGGGACACAAACTCCATGAATAATCCCCTTGCTCTGCATGTAGGCAACATGTTTTCCCCCACCTAATACATCACCTAGTCAAAACCACAGCCATGAGACAACAAGGGAACAATGGCTCTGGCCAGCACAAGACATAATCCCATCAGGTGCCATTGTCCAGACTAGTTTTTCATTAGGTCTAACATTGCCCACTCCCCAGACCTTCGACCCCAACACCAGTCAGCATATTTTTGGGGACGGACTAACAGGAGGTGTGCCAAGAGAGGTGGCCAAGCTAAGCCCACCCCTCAACCTCCTAATAAAAGAGACGGCACAGCATCAGCTCTCTCTCTCTCTCTCTCTTACTTGCACTCTTGCTCCCTTACCTGACCCCTTCCTACCCAAAGCCTCCGACTCTTGGCTGCGCAGCCAGAGTCTCATTGTGCACCTGCCAGTCCAGGACATGACCCTTTCCCCGGCATCCCATAGTTCCCTCAATTTTTCTGACATTTGTTCCATCCAACTACGGACAGGTAGAGTATCTCCCATCATCGAAACACCCTGCTAATGCATATGTGCTATTGTCTTCTATCTATATTTCCTAGATGCTGTATAATTGTGTGTGTGCCTGTGTTATTGTATGCTTGAAATACATTTAGTAAAAAAAATCATCTTATACTGATATCAGTCTCAGCATCTATTTGTTGTATCTGGAAGAAACGGAACCCCTGTATACACAAATGCTTGCCCCCATATTTGCCTGTTGCCTGATTTAAGATCATAACTCCCCATATTAAATAACGATTTAAGGCAATTTGGCTAACATATTGACCCCTAGAGCAGCAGAGAGCAAGTTTGTTGCCTTCTTTCATGAGACAGCCCTTCAAGTAGCTGAAGACCACAATCATGTCTCCTTTCCATCTCCTCTTCACCAGACTAAAACTTACCTTAGTTCTTCCAACTTTCCTTGTATGACTTGTTTGGCAGACCTTTCAGCATCTAGTTGTCTTCTTTTGAACCCGTTCCAGTTTGACCATATAGATTTCTTAAAGTGCACCTCCCAGAACTGGCCACAGATGAGTCTTGAGTAGCACATAATAGAGTGGAACTATCACTTCTTTTAACTTGGATACTTTGTGTCTATGAATGAAGCCAAAAATAGCATTAGTCTTGTTGGCAGCCATATTCAGATTACCAACTCGTTTTGAGCTTGCAGTCAGCTGCAATTCTGAGAATCTTTTCGATGTGTACTACCACCAAGCCAGGCACTCACCAATTTGGATTTATTTTTGTAACATCCTCACTGCCTTGTCGTGGCGAGGGGGCTTGCGTGGTTCGATGAGGCTGTGGGCTATGCCATGGAGGGCCACCCAAGACGGACAGGCCACAGCAGAGAACTCAGACCAAGCGTGATCCACTGGAGAAGGAAATGGCAACCCACTCCAGTATCTTTGCCAAGAAAACCCCATGGACAGTAACAAAAGGCTTAAAGATATGACGCCGGAAGATGAGCCCCTCAGGTCAGAAGGTGTCCAACATGCTACTGAGGAAGAGCAGAGGGCAAGTACAAGTAACCCCAGAAAGAGTGAAGCGGCTGGGCCAAAGCCGAAAGGATGCTCAGTTGTGGATGTGTCTGATGGTGAAAGGAAAGTCCGATGCTGCAAAGAACAATATTGCATAGGAACCTGGAATGTAAGATCTATGAATCAAGGTAAGCTTGACGTGGTCAAAAATGAGATGGCAAGACTGAACATCGATATCTTAGGAATCAGTGAACTTAAGTGGACAGGAATGGGCAAATTTAACTCAGAAGTCCATTATATCTACTACTGTGGCCAGGAATCTCATAGAAAAAATGGTGTGGCCTTTATAGTCAACAAGAGAGTGCAGGGGGCAGTACTGGGATACAATCTCAAAAATGACAGAATGATTTCGGTCCGATTCCAAGGCAAACCATTTAACATCACAGAAATCCAAGTCTATGCCCCAACCACTGATGCAGAAGAGGCTGAAGTGGACCGGTTCTATGAAGACCTACAACACCTCCTAGAACTAACACCAAAAAATGATGTCCTCATCATCATAGGGGACTGGAATGCTAAAGTAGGAAGTCAAAAGGTAACTGGAATAACAGACAAGTTTGGCCTTGGAAAGCAAAATGAAGCAGGGCAAAGGTTAACAGAGTTTTGTCAAGAGAACACACTGGTCATAGCGAACACCCTTTTCCAACAACCTAAGAGGCGACTCTACACATGGACATCACCAGATGGGCAACACCGAAATCAGATTGACTATATAATTTGCAGTCAAAGATGGAGAAGCTCTATCCAGTCAGTAAAAACAAGACCTGGAGCTGACTGTGGTTCAGATCATGAGCTACTCATTGCAAAATTCAGACTTAAACTGAAGAAAATTGGGAAAACCACGAGGCCATTCAGGTTTGACCTAGATCGCATCCCTGATGAATATACAGTAGAGGTGAAGAATAGATTCAAGGGTCTGGATTTGATAGATAGAGTGCCTGAAGAACTATGGACAGAGGTTCGTGACATCGTACAGGAGGCAGCAATCACCACCATCCCAAAGAAAAAGAAATGCAAGAAAGCAAAGTGGCTTTCTGATGAGGCTTTACAAATAGCAGAGGAAAGAAGGAAAGCGAAAGGCAAAGGCGAAAAGGAAAGATTTACCCAACTGAATGCAGATTTCCAGAGAACAGCAAGGAGAGATAAGGAGGCCTTCCTGAATGAACAGTGCAAAGTAATAGAAGAAAACAATAGAATGGGAAGGACTAGAGATCTCTTCAAGAAAATTGGAGAAATCAAGGGAGCGTTCCATGCAAAGCTGGCCATGATAAAGGACAAAAACGGTAGGGACCTAACAGAAGCAGAAGAGATTAGGAAAAGATGGCAAGAATACACAGAAGAACTATACAAGAAAGACCTCAATGTCCTTGACAAACACGACGGTATAATCACTGACCTTGAGCCAGACATCCTGGAATGTGAAGTTAAATGGGCCTTAGAAAGCATTACTAACAACAAAGCTAGTGGAGGTGATGGTATTCCAGCTGAGCTATTCAAAGTCTTAGAAGATGATGCTGTTAAAGTGCTGCACTCCATTTGCCAGCAAATTTGGAAAACGCAACAGTGGCCTCAGGATTGGAAAAGGTCAGTATACATTCCAATCCCAAAGAAGGGCAATGCCAAGGAATGTTCAAACTATCGCACAATTGCACTCATATCACATGCTAGCAAGGTCATGCTCAAGATCCTACAAGCTAGGCTTCAACAGTTCGTGGATAGAGAACTGCCAGAAGTACAAGCTGGGTTTCGAAGAGGTAGAGGAACGAGAGATCATATTGCCAACATTCGCTGGATTATGGAGAAAGCAAGAGAGTACCAGAAAAATATCTACTTCTGCTTCATTGACTATGCTAAAGCTTTTGACTGTGTGGATCACAACAAACTATGGCAGGTCCTTAAAGAGATGGGGGTACCAGACCACCTCACATGTCTCTTGAGAAACCTGTATAAGGGTCAAGAAGCAACAGTTAGAACCGGATATGGAACAACTGATTGGTTTAGCATAGGAAAAGGAGTACGACAAGGATGTATATTGTCACCTTGCTTTAAAAAAAAATATTTTAAATTGTATCCCAATATTGTTATTACATTACAGTTTAGTTCCAAATTTTTGATACTACCTTTCCCCTATTTTATCCCTCCCCCACTAAAGTGGCCACCATCATGTTATTCACATTACATTTTCAACCACGAGCACATTCTTTCCAACATTTCAAATATACCCCTGTTGGCTTCTCCTTTATAAACCCATTTATAGTATACCGACCATTTCTTTTTTATCTCCTTCATTTTTACAGTCCATATCCTATGTTGCTTTAAACATTCCAATATGTCTGAATGTATATATTCGTATAAATATTCGTTCCATTTTTCTAAAGTCCATTTTGAGTTCTCCTTCCAACCATATGCAATCACTGCATGTGCTGCTAATAACATTACTTTGAAGATATCCTGATTTTCTTTCTCAATTCTATGGTTTCCCAATACACCCATAAATAATAAATCTACATCTATATCCAGGTTGACTTTACATAGCGCTGCTATTTTCCCCCGTATCTTTCCCCAAAAATCTGTCACCTTTGGGCATTCCCACCATAAGTGAGAGTACCATCCTTCTTTTGCATTACAGTGCCAGGAATTAGGCTTCATCCCTTTTATCATATATGCCAGTTGTGCAGGGGTTCTGTACCACTTCCAGATTATCTTTCTTTCAAGTTCTCTATACTTTTCTAGCTTAATTTTCTTCAAGTTCAGCATTAACTTATTAACATCCTCAGTATATTGTCACCTTGCTTATTTAATATATAGGAAGAGTACATCATGCAAAATGCTGGCCTGGATGAATCACAAGCGGTAATTAAGATTGCTGGGGAAGAGATCAACAACCTCAGATATGCAGACGATACCACTCTAATGGCAGAAAATGAAGAGGACCTTAAGAGCCTCTTGCTCAGGATAAAAGAGGAGAGCGCAAAAGTGGGCTTGAAGCGCAACATAAAAAAACCTAAGATCATGGCATCCGGCCCCATCACTCCTTGGCAAATAGAAGGGGAAGTCGTGGAAGTAGTGACAGACTTCTCATTCCTGGGATCCCAGATCACCGCAGACTGTGACAGCAGCCATGAAATTAAAAGATGCCTGCTCCTTGGGAGGAAAGCGATGGCAAACCTCAACAGCATGATAAAAAGTAGAGACATCACCCTGCCAACAAAAGTCCGCATGGTCAAAGCAATGGTATTCCCAGTAGTCATGTATGGCTGTGAGAGTTGAACTATAAGGAAGGCCAGATATTGATTCTTTTGAACTATGGTGCTGGAGAAGACTCTTGAGAGTCCCTTGGACTGCAAGAAGATCAAATCTGTCAATCCTAAAAGAAATCAACCCTGACTGTTCCCTGGAAGGCCAGATAATTAAACTGAAGTTCAAATACTTTGGCCACCAAATGAGAAGGGAGCACTCACTGGAGAAGACCCTGATGCTGGGAAAGATTGAAGGTCAAAGAAGATGGGGGTGGCAAAGGATGAGATGGTTAGACAGTGTCATAGATGCAAAGAACATGAAATTGAGAAAGCTTCAGAGGTCGGCGGAAGACAGGAGGGCCTGGTGTGATCTTGTCCATGGGGTGGCGAAGAGTCGGACTCGACTGTCTGACTGAACAACAACTACAGTTGATAGTGGTGGGAGAGGTGAATTTTCTATCACAGAACATACCATGTAGAATTTCAGTATTACTCAGAGCTGCAATGGCAGTGGCGGCAGCAGTTTCTAATGTCGGCATTATTGCCAAACCTGCAAACACTCCTCTTGCAGATGGAAGAGTGAACAAAAGATGAATGGCCCACTCTATGAGCTAAGACTTTTTGCTAATTGATCGCATTTCCATTTTAATTAGAAAACATGCTTGCTGAGTGGGTGGGATCACAAGATGTCATCAGCTCAGTTCTCCTTAATCAACTAAGGTGAATAGAACAGTTGAAGTGCCTGCCCTCTCGCCAACTCTGAATGTAGCTTGTTGCTTTGACCCCAGTTTGTTCCACATACATAGAGGGGCATTTTGTACCATTGCCAAGATGCTTTTAATATTCTGAGATAAACACATGAAATAAGCATTAACCAGCTTGGACTTTTTTTTTTTTTTACTGAGCCTCACAGCAAGGCTGTCAGGGTGTATCCTTAGAATGCTGCAAAGCACACCCTGAACCACATTTTTTTCCACATTGTCTGACCTGCATAGAAGTCCACCAATAATGATCTTCTGCCTTAATTCCATGGGGCATATTGTAGGAGGGTATGCCAATGCAGAGGAAGTGGGCTTGTTTTGGAAAGCAGTATTTCTCTCTCCCTCTCCACCCTCCCTTTTAAAGTGATGGAAAGATGGAGTGGATGGGAGACTGGCAAAGCTGATTCATGGTGCTGTGTGAGATTGAGTGGGAAGCAACAGAACGTCTTCCATGGGGGGATGGAAACTATAAAGAGGTGTATAGTTCTGTCCAAAGCACAATGATACCCTCCTAAGTTGACAGAAGTCAGTGGGTTTAGAAAAGTGCATCTCTGATTAAAATGGTATGGGTATATTCCAAAGTTTCTTTAACAGTGTTTTGGGTTGTTGGTCATTTGGCTCATGTACCTAAAAAAATAAAAATAAAAATGAAGAAAACTAGATATTCCTATCTACCCTTTAGTCTGCACATGAAATATGGGTATCACATGTTATAGAGAAGTTTCTTGAACCTGTATGAGACTAGTAGATATGAGGTGAGAAATTCTCTCCAATGTGCTTATTACCAGAGGATGAGGGGGGTGTAAAAAGCAGAGCTTTATTTTCATGAGACTTCAGTCGATGTCAAGAGTTCGGCCCCCACTAAGTCTCTTTTTGTTCCACTCCTCACTGAAGCCCCCCTCCATGTCCACACAGGACCCATGATCCCTGATGTAGCATTTTTAGTGGCCGAAAGGGCCCTCCACTCTCTTTTGTCAGGTAATACTATGCAGAGAAAGATATTTATGTATATGTGTATGGCTCCTCATTTCTATTACAGGAAGAAAAAAGTTGCTGCAATTTCATATAAAATGTGCATGGCACTTCTAAACATGACCTGTACATCTTATTGTGTGTTTGAACATATTTTGACAATATAGCTAATTCTCAACATAGCCCCACCTGTGGATACTAAAAATCCAGAGACTGGGTCTGTGAACACAGATCTTTCTACAAACCTGAGGAAAGCCCCAGGTTTGCAGAAAAATCTGAAATCTTAAAAAGGGGGGTGAGTGGGTTTAAAACCCTCTTTAGTTTTAAGAAATAAAAGTCCTCAGTAGCTAGACAACCTCAGAAGTTTTGGCAGGCTTTAAGCTGTAGTTTCTGTCAGTAAAAGGCAGAAGGGAAGGGGCAGAGCCCTTTCCAGGTCTGTTTTGATATTTGAGGAGGACTCTTTGGGGCCAGGATAGGGTTGCCAGGTCTGGGTTGGAAAAAAGCTGGAGACTTTGTGGGTGGATCCAGGAGAGGGTGGGGTTTGGGGAGGGGAGGGGCCTCAGCAGGGTACAATGCCATAGAGTCCACCCTTCAAAGCAGCCATTTTCTGCAGGGGAGCTGATCTCTGTCAGCTGGAGATCTGTTGTAAAAGCAGGAGATCCCCAGGCCCCACCAGGAGGCTGGCAACCCTAGGCCAGGCAAAGGAGCAACAACCAGGCAACTTGCTACCATATGGCTTGCATGGTATAGTGATTAGAGTTCCAGATTAGGATCCGGGAGGTCCAGTTTCAAATCCTCACTCTGCTGTGGATGCCCACTGGGTGACTTTGGGCCAGTCACACACTCAGCCTAACCTGTCTCACAGGATTGTTGTGAGGATAAAATGGAGGGGAAGAAAATGATGTAAGCAGCTTTAGGTCCCCAGTGTGGAGAAAGGCAGGGCATAAATGAAATAGATAAATAATAAATATAGCAAAAATGGAAATAGTGAGGTAAGGGGGATACAGGGGGAAATGATGCACCTCCCGTGAGTCCTTGCAGGTTCTCCACTATGCAACTGGGCCTGGACTGGCCATCACTGTGCAACTAGGCCCAGATCATCCAGGACTATGTAACTGTACATGGCTTGGTGACTGGCAAAGTGCAACACTGGCAGAGTTTTCCTGGGGAGTGGATACCAGAGGGATGGAAGGAGTGAAAGCTGAAAGTGGGGGGAACAGATGCAGGTAGACTGTCTGGTAGATGGAAAGAAGAGAAGAGGGAAAGTGGGGGAAGGCTATGGGAACTTTCAGGTAAGGAAAAGAAGAAACAGGAGGAGAGGGGAAAATGAAATGACCCCCACATGCCCTTGCAGGTCTCCCACTTACACCTGTATATTTGTCTGTACAGTTGAACTATGGGGCAATTTCACCCTCAAAGACTGGATAATAAATCACGATGCCTCGTCTGCTCTTCCCTGTCTCTTTCACCTTTACCTGAAATGGAAACCCTCCTCTGTGATACAGCCCTGTGTGAGAGACTTCCTTTCTGCCTTCAGAAGGCATGCAAGAAATCTAACACAGGCTAGCTACCTTACCAAGAGGGAGACCCTTGTCCTCATCAACGAGGTCCAGTTTGTTGATATCAACCACACAGAATGTCTTATGGCTGTTGAAGATTTTGATTTGCGTCTTTTAGGAACATTCATCTCCCTTTTATTGAATCAAATGTATGATCATCACCAAGTGTTACATGAGTTGCTGCATGGGTGGAGTCTAGCATCCAAGCGGCCTCTATTTGTGGTAGTTATCCAGGTTCCCAGCTAGTTTCCTGCAGGTTTTATCCCAAGCAATCTAAAACCAATTTCCAGTATGGCATCACCACCGCAACCTGCATGGGACTGAGATTGGCAAAAAGTGGAGACTTTTCAAAGTGCATCTGCTCAGTCCGTGCAGGCTGTCTTGATGGGGCTTGTCAGTACATATTGGCTGTGTGCAGTCAGGCTGAAGGTTTCCTACTGGCTGGGGCCCAGTCATTTGCCAGGCTCTCCTTGTCAGGGAGAGTTAAACCAGTCACTGATCCTAATTCTAACACTGTTTGTTGCAGCATTCCAATTTTTAATCGCTACATGACTTGTCAGGTTGAATACAAGCTGAAAGGATAATTTTTTTTTAAAAAAAGAGACTAATAATAAGTGTGTCCAAGATAGCTTGATCTGTTCCATTACAATTTCATTACTTAAAATAATGATTCAAATACTGCTTGGCTTATTAAAATGTATATGTTGTGTTTGTCTTACCGGTAGCATATATTGATGTTGACTGATCAGAGCCAGTATGAAGTATAAATCACAAATAATTTGGGATTTTAGCTATTCCCAAGTAGTGGCCTAATTGCTCCCTAATCATTCCCCTCTACCCTTATAAGTATATGCACATATGGGCTTGGATTCAACAGTGTTTCTGCAGGTGGGAGGATTTCCACCCATGGAGAGTCACTTTCTCAGCTCGCCCTCTTGCTGCAGTCCCAAATGCACCCTGAAATGCTGCTTCTGGGGCACAAGGTGGAAGGTGTTTTCAGCTGCTGTGATAAAGTCACACTTTGCTCTTTGGATCCAAACCATAGTCAATAGAAAATAAACAGTCCTATACTTTCCTTTTAATACCCGTAGGATCTTATGAATTCCACCTCCACCATACTTCCTGTTGGGTCATATGAAATTCACAGTATATCTATTTTCCTGTCTGTTTGGGTCGTTTGATGTGCATATCTGTTTTTCCCTGTCTGTTGTGCTTTTCTGCTTCATATACTTTTAGTAAAACTTATTCTGTGGAAACTATGAATACTGTTTGACTTCCACTCAGTTCTTGTGCTTCCACAGATCTTGTGAAGGGAAAATATTTACAGATGTGAGAAATGCCAATAAACTGGTTGAAGAATGGGTAGCTAAGACAGTAACCTACATAAAGTGAAAAAGATCTTGGAGGTGTCACCTGCATGAAGTTCCAATGCATGCATAGCCAACAGCAATTATCATGACATCTTTGGAGGGATTTCAGCCTGATAATTCAAGTGTTTGGAAAATGACATGGCATGCAACGTTTAAGGCTGTGGTCACACACAGTAAATAATTCACTTTCAATCTACTTTCAATGCACTTTCCAACTGGATTTTGCCAGTTCACACAGTAAAATCCAGTTGGAAAGTGAACTGAAAGTGGATCATTTAGTTTGTGCAGCCTAAATGCATCTTTTTTCAAAAAACAACAACAGGGGAATGAAGAAGAGTATCAAGGATGAAGGCTCACAATGTTCAGGGATCACTATGAGAAGGAAGATGGATTGTGGATAAGAATGTATCCATCTCTTTTCTTTTTTCTGAAAGTTCTGCCAGCGAACCTCTCCCACATAGATGCTGGACAAAGATGGGTCTGAATTTTTCCCTAGCTTACCCAGTGACAGCCACTTCCTACACTCTTATTTAAGGCTTCTGATGCCTAACTAAACACATGAGATTGATTTGCCTAAAGAAGCACAGACAATTGTTACCTCACATGATACTACTTCATGAGGCTTGTGGGACTGGATTATGTGGAATCTGAAAATCAAAATACTGGCCTTTAAACTCTCTTTTTTTAAACTCATGTGGTCACTGTTCACACTGGCTTCACAGTCTCAGCTGGTGTCACTTCTAACCTTGACCAATTTCCCACAAGCAGCTGCACCGCCCTCACTCTTCCCTTTCCCCAATTGTATTAGTCAGTTTCCCACTACTTGCTACACAGCCGCATTTTGACCCACAGCATCCCCCAATTTCCCCGCGTCTTCTCGATCTCAAAAAACAAGGATCAAGAAGATGTGGGGGAAATCAGGGGATGTTGCATGTCAAAATGCGGCCACGCAGCAAGTAGTGGGAAATTGACGAATACAATTGGGGGGGAAGGGAAGAGTGAGGGCAGCACAGCTGCTTGTGGGAAATTGGCCCTTGTTTATCCTAGCCTGCACACCTCACCCCTTGCCCACTTAAGCAAATAAGAGTTTGGCAGATGCAACCGGTCACCATGGGAGTCTCCTCCCCAAGTCCACAAACCAATGGGCTGTGGCCTTGGGGAACTTCTCTTCTTCATTAGATGCCTCAGTTCCAGTTCAAAGTTTATTGCATGTAGCCAGTGGCGATCACAATATGAAAGATTAAAAAAAAAAAACACCAGTACAAAGATTGACAATACATTTAAAAGAAAATTAAAATATATAGATGAAGTATGAATATAAGTTTTAAAATCAGGTTTTTCAAATAGCACATTCTGAAAGTACAGTCATTCCATAACCTTATTTCTAATTTTCCTTGCAGCATGAGCATAGAGTGCCATTCTATAGGAGATAGTGGGATTGACATCTGATAGCAAAAAGGTTACTATTTCAATGCCTGATGTGGATTGTAGAGTTGTTAGGACTGGGTTAAGAAATTTGATTCTGGGGCCAGTATACAGAAGGGATTCTAAAATGTAATGTGTTAGATCTTCTACCGAAATCCTGGACAGACAGATACGTTGATCATATGGGGTTTTGAGGTGTCGTCCTTTTAACAGCTCAGATGGCATGGTCTGAAAGCGAAGAGCAGTGAGTGCCCTTCTTATGCTATATATTGAAATAAGAGCCAGATAGGAGGCTCTAGAGTGGTCTGTTTTAAATGCTGGATATCGTGGTGCAAATTTCTGTCGACTGATTAGGGATCTGTCAATTAGAGTATCTTCATTGTAGACCCAGTCCCACAAATATAAGTTGTTACTTAAAGGGGATAATAAGTCGTCCGGAATTGTGTATTTAGCAATGATGTTGGATAGTGTGCTAAGATGGACTGGGTCGTTAGTTTGCAGAATATGGAAGCTAGAATTACTGAAAGTGCTAGTATTGGCTAGCTGATGTTTCTTCCAAAGTTTCAAGATTATAACATGTGCACGAGCCCTTGTTGAGGGTAAGCCAAGCTCAGCTCGCATCATGGTTGCTGGTGTCTGCTGTGGGAGAGCCAGAATGCACCTCATAAAATTATTTTGGATTATTTCCAGCTTGGTAAGGGTTTGATCTTGCCATCCCCATACTTCAACACCATAGAGTATTACCTCAATGGCAGGATCTATGAGGTGGCCACCCTTATTGTGGAAAAATCCCGTTAATGCACCTATGGTCTTGAGAGCTGCTGTTTTTTTTTTAAGCTATGTGGGCATTCCAGTTCAAGGATTCATGGAAAGTTATGCCCAAATATTTGTAGCTTTTACATTGTTCAATTGGGGTGCCATGTATGGACCATGAAAAATGTTTTTGCCTTTTATGGAAGACCATCACTTTTGTTTTGGTGTAATTTATTTTCAAATTTTCTTCTGAGCAGTAGTCCCCCAGGCCATTCAGCCTCAGTGATGCCTCAGTGCTCTTGCCATACCTGTCCCTGCCTATGCACCTGCAACCCTAGTTAGGGTCCTACCAGTCCTTGAGCATAAAGCTTAATTAACTGAGAACATACCTTGAAAACAAAACACCTTCCCTTTCCAAGCCAATTTGAATGAAGTCCTCCCAATTCCTGCTTGTCCCCAAATAGTAACTGGCTAAGCTTGCACTGATCAGTGCAGTGATGTGTAAATAAACAGCTGCTGAGGTGAAAAACCTGGAGAGGGGAGAAAGAGGCTTATATATCCACATCTTCATCCACTTTCTCATTAGCAGGGCTGAATAAAGTACGTGGCCCTGCCGGAATTTTGCTTCATGTTCTGTTCCTTACTGGGGCATGGGAAAATATGTTCCAGCTTTTTACTGGGAACAAGCTAGCCTCTAGCCTCTGTCTCCTAGGGTTCACCCAAAATCACTCCCACTCACACACGATGGGAGAAGCAGCAACTATTCTATACCACATGCCCCCCCCTCAAACACACACGCAGAGCACACAAGGTTACAGGTGTTGCATAATATGTGTTTTATTGGCTCCCATAACCTTGTATAAGTTATCAATACCCATCCCTTGTATAAGTTATCAATACTGGAGATCAGTGGAACTTCGTATTGTGCAAATCTCAACTATGGTCTTTCTCCTCAAGACCTTGAATCATGCCCTGGTCTCACTTCAACTTTCTTTTTCTCGTGCTTTGCTTTTCCAGAGGACAAACATAAATGAATGAAGGCAGGTGGACCATCTGTTGTTTCCCCCCTCTTGTATACACCTATGAAGTATCCTGCAGTTGTTTTCTTGACAAAACTGTTAGTGCAATTCTTTGTATGGCAGAGTTGGAGGACCTCTGTTTTAGTGTTTGCTGCATTTTGTCCCAGAAAGTGTTGTCTTTGCAATGTAAGAACTGAGCATATTACCATTTTATTTTAAAGTGCTTAATGTCAGACTAGATTATTTAGAAAGTGAAAGATCTGTCCCCTTCCAAAGTAGCAGCTTGATGCATATGGACTGATGCTCCCATCTACATGACAGAGTATGGTTAGGGCAGATGTGCCTCATGCGGCAAGTTCCCAGTTGCTGACAAACAAATCAACCTCCAGTAGCCTCTGGGTTCCTGTCTGCAATTGAACTAATTTACCATCTTCATCTGCTGTGTGAACGCAATGAATTAACATATTGCATGACTCCAGCTTGTAACTGAATGAAGTGAGAGGTAGACGCTAAGTTATGGGAAAAGCGTCAATCCATATCGCTTACCTTTTTTTCCCATTACAGCCATGAAAAGATCTCATCCTTTACTTGGGATAAGGAACTCACCTGGTTTGCTTTAATGGTATCAGGGTTGCTTCAGTGTATGCAATCTCTTAGGCAGATTCTATGATCTCTCCTCCAGCAGTGGCACATTACCTGGCTTCCAGGGGAACTCTGACATAGGGAAAAGTAATTTTGTGGGCTCCATGGTCTATGTTTTGTGGCATTGCTAGAGATACCTCTAGCATGTAGTCACATATCGCAGTGGCTCCCATGCTGCTAAGGTAATGTCAGTGTGAGCTCTGAACTCCCTTACTTCATCAGAGCTTTCTCCCAGGTGAATGTGCTCAGTCCACAGCTGATGTTCTTTTACTATTTATTGCAAGGTGTGTAACATTGTGCTACTCCACAAAGATAGCTGTATCTCGCCCCTACCTTACACTATAATGTTACTGAGGCTGCGGTCACACGGAACATTAGCCATGCGAGTCAGACGGAAGACATGCGGGTTTTCAGGGCGCGATCTCACCCGCACATCTGGGAAGTGTAGCACTCCCGTGGCTCAAACGAGGCTTCCTGCCGAAACCACGCGGCAAAAAACTAGTACCTCCGAGGTACTAGTTTACGGAAACCGCGGGGCAAGGGCGGGCGTCTGATCGCGTTTCCGGTGGCATCCGGCGCCCGCCCATGTTCCCTGGCGAAAAAGTTTTTTTTCCCTTCAAGTCTTTGTGGATGCGCAAAAGCACACAACGGAGCATGCGCAGTCATGGTGTAAACAAAAATAAAACCTTCCAGTTTGCCGCACCGCGCACTTCGTTTTTGCGCGTGGGATTGTCCTGCGATCGGCACCTCTCCTTTCCCACGGAACCTCCACAGTACCTCCACGGGAGGTCTGATCAGGTAACCGCGCCTTAGTTTGCCCCGGGGCAAACTGCCACACTTCCCCCCCGCGGTTTCCTGCCCATGTGACCGGGACCTGAGTTACAGTAAATGGGACCAGGCATTTTACATAAAGCAACAGCAAAGTTCCGACCCTTCATGGTGTTTGTACAGCAGCCACTACTCTCCCTGATTCCTCCATCCTTCCTGTATGAGTTGACTGGGAGTCTCTTCCGTCAAGAGAGGTACGTGCAAAACCAGAGCCAGTTTGGTGTAGTGGTTAAGTGTGCAGACTCTAATCTGGGAGAACCGGGTTTGATTCCCCATTCATCCACTTGCAGCTGCTGGATTACCTTGGGCAAGCCATAGTTCTGACAAGAGCTGTCCTAGAAAGGGCAGTCCTTGGGAAAAGCTCTCTCAGCCCCACCTACCTCACAAGGTGTCTGTTGTGGGGAGGGGAAGGGAAAGGAGTTTGTAAGCTGCTCTGAGACTCCGAGTGAAGGGCGGGGTATAAATCCAATCTCTTCTTATGCATCATGGCGGCTCTCTTGCTCCACTTCTAAAGCTGGTGGGTAGTTCACCCAGGCAAGGTCAGAGCACAGCTCCAGGATTTTTATTTTATTTATCTATTTATTGGACCTGGAGCACTTATGTCAGAAAATCAGAAATCTTTTTGGCCAGTAACCCCATTAAAATGGTTACAATGCAATACTGCAAAGGAATACAGGGCTGCAGTTCAGTGTGATCAGATTGTGAAGCAGGAGAAGGGGTTGCCAGCAACACATGCAGTGCCATTACATTTCCCCCACTGCTTTATCTTCACAGTTAGATATTTCATTTCATTCAGTAGTCAGACCATAAATGTCCTTCCCCTGGAGCAATTTGAACCACTGTCTCTGATGCTGCTTCTCTGTGCTGCCCCTAAAGACCTTGCTTTGCCTACCTGCTGTTGGGCAAGCCCTGATGACCTTGCAGTTGTTTTGATTTTCTTGGCCTGGCATTGCCACCTAGACTTGAACTCCCGTATCTTGTAGGATGAATAAGAAGCCTGAAGGAAGAAGCAACCCCTGGAATGCTGCTGTCATACAACTTCTGTTCACTAGAGTGAGACTCAAAGGATTATCCCCCATGTTCCAGGTATGGATTTAATGGCACCAACACAGGGCAGGTGAATAAGGGAAAATCAGTAATATCATTTCCCTTGAATAGTGGAATTGAAAGCCCTGATTACTCTTCCAAGTCAAGGACGGGTCAAGCTGTGGATCAGTTCCTTTGGTTCTTGCAGGCTACAGCATAACCATCTCCATTTGATCCATATGTGCCTCATCCCGACACATCAGAACTAAAATGAGATCAGATGTGGCATTGTCATCAAATTCATCAATTAATAATGCATTTCAACACATGTTATATACAGCATTGAATATTACACACATAGAACACACATTTCATTTCTAGCCTAAATGTCATGAGGTGGTAGCAGCAGTGAAAAAGTAATATGGCACTGTGATATGGCAAGAGAGGTGAAATCTGGTTGGCTAATGCATGAAGGTTTCAAGAGTTACAAATATTTGTGAAAGTATTTGGCAAAAAAAAAAAAAGGAACCGCTTTTGACAGCTCCTGCAGAAAAACCTTCAGCTTTATGCTGATGGAATGGAGGGGTCTTGTGTGGCCTGCAAAGAAGTTTTCTTTTCATGCTCAAAAGTTCACTGTTGGAAGAGAATGGATCTGTCTGGGATTGACTTGAAGTCTACTTTGTATGTGCCAAGGATGTAGCAGCAGAGATATACAAATGACTAATGTACTTTCTTTGAACATTTCTAGGCTCTTAGAACACACATCTTCTTTCCATGCTTCTATGATCTTGTGCAAAAAGGAAACTTGCACAACTGCACATGATGTGTGCTATAGAAGCATCGTAAGATCGTAGAAGGTCCACACACTTGTGCATCTTCTATCACTGTTTTTATATTCAACCTTTCACTGTAAGAAGAAAACGGAACATTAAATAATTTCCTTTCCCCCCCCTTAAAGGATGTGTTCTGAGCCTAGAAGGGTATGTATATTGGGAGAGAGGAAGCAGGTCTGGTGCTGTTGTGTATGTCTTTTTTGTGATTTTCTTCTCTATAGACATTCTAGTATAAATGGAATGTCATGAATACTTTTGCTAATACAGCCATGGTCTGTTAAAATGTTCTTTTATAGTCATACTGAAAACTCTTTGTATATCTGGAAATTATCCATCAAGAAGCAGAAATACCATATGACTTAGATGACTAATCACACAGTATGAACTCCTAATTAGAAGAAGTTTATACTCAAAGTGGCAGTCTCTGTGAACAGCTTCCAAGCAATCCATACGCTAAAATATGTTTGCATAAACCATCTTATCAAAAACCTTCAGATTAATTCTTTTTTTTAAAAAAACCACCCTATGCAAACCCCCATAACAGCAGAAAAATAAAGTTTTCATTTCAATCAAAGTGAGAACTACAAATAGTTCAACCAGCATTAATTTTATCAAATTACTGGAACATTTCTTAAAATAATCTCAATTATTATAACTTTCTCAAAGCCAAGATTGTCTTCCCTGTCCTGAATCACAAGCAAGCACACTGGCAGTTTTCTAAAACAACTGGACTATTCCTAAATGAATTAAACATACATTAATTTCATTACTGAATTTCTTAATTTTTGATGTTTTCTGGATCTTACTTTAAATTGAGCCAATTGGTTGTTTGATTGTTCTTGGTGGATGAAGGATGGACCCTTCCAGGACTGTTCTCCTTTATCGTTGTCACCACTAAAAACCTCCATAGCTCTAGTGGTCATTTACATTCAGCAATTCATTCTACTCTGGTTAGAGAATTTAGTCACTGCAGATGTGGGCAGAAGTAACATGACTATGAAAACGAGTTGCAGGTAACTGTTTCTTTTCAACTTGTTCCGCTGGGAACACAGACTTCTGTTGATTAATTCATCATGTTAATAATGTTTTTAATAAACTCTAAAGCTGCACCCAATTCATCAGTCAGCAGATGTGTGTGTTTCTGCGTGCATTTCTCTATTCTTACAAAAGCTACAGGTGGCAAACACTGTCTTGGAAAAGGCAATGCTGGCTACACAATGCTGACTACACATACGTTTCCAGTAAGAGCAAATAGCAGCTTCCTGCGGCTGTTTCAGTTCATGAAAATGGTCCAGGGGGAGGCCTAAATCCCTTTTCCCACATGCACTGTGCTCATAATCAGAAGATGGCTTTCATTCCTCTGGAAAGCACAGAACTCCTGGAGTATATGTGTGATGCAGCCCTGACCTGGATAGCCCTGGCTATCCCAACCTCATTGAATCTTGCAAGCTAAGCAAGGTCAGCCCTGGTTTGTATTTGGATGGGAGAACACCGAGGAATACTAGAGTTGTGATGCAGAGGCAGGCAATGGCAATCTACCTCTGAACGTCTCTTGCCTTGAAAACCCTACAAGGGCCCCGGTCACACGAGAGGTTTTGGCCCGGGAGAGGGATGGATCGGGGGCGAAGCAAACAGGCGCGAGCACACCGCAACATCTGGGAATCGGCGTGCACCCGTCCCCGATCCAGTCCTTCAGGCCAAAAATGCGCATGGAAAAATAACCACCCCCAGAGGAGGACTTACTGGATAAGCCGCAGCAAGTGCAGCCATCAGATCGCCGGCGCGCTCGTCTTCTGGAGCAACCCAGGCTCCCGGTTGAACTGCGCTTGCTCACACATGCGCAGTTTGGCAGCCTCTCTCCCCCTTCCGTAGCTTCCCCCCGGCATCTGATCGTGCCGGGGAGGAACTGCGTGGCGGCTCAGGGGAACTATGTGATCCCACCGCCACGTGTTTCTTTTGGTGTGATCCCGCCGCCGCGTGTTTCTTTTGGTGCGGTTTTAAAAAGCTGCACTTTGCCCGTTCTTTTTTCCCACGTGTGGCAGGGGCCAAGGATCACCATAAGTCGGCTGCAACTTGATGGCACTTTTCACCTTGTGGGCTCATGTGGATTGGCCCATAGTTCATTTCTGTTGCCTTTCTCTCAGCATTCTCTTCAGCTTACCATGTTC